>NW_026732334.1:222500-485682 GCF_028476545.2 Physella acuta
TTTTATCCCATAGAATCCCGTCTTACACCCTGTGAAGTGTGCAAAAGGTAATAACATATGTTTTTACTACCTCTCTCTCCTTCCTTATCTCTCTCAAGATATATATATATATATATAAATATATATATATATATATATATATATATATATATATATATATATATATATATATATATATATATATATATATATATATATATATATATATTGAGAGTATCATTCTACCGCAAGTGTTGGAATCAATGTTCACAAACTGTGATTGTCCTGTAAAGTTAGACATAATGTTTTCGTCAATCGCATATAATATATTCCAGAGAATGGAGTTTACAACTAGCTGTCTTGGAAAATATTTTGTTAGATAAGCCAAAATAAAAAAGGTATTGGCCTACATGCTTAATGAACTAATCAAAAAGTGCCTTTACGGGAAATTTCCAAAAATTTAAATAAAAATAAATCGTTGTGATACTGAAGAACCGCTAAACATTTCTTTCTATATAATCGAAATCAACACTGAAAATAATAAAATTTAGCTTGTATATGATTGGTGAATTGAAATACTTACACAATTACTGAAGACACTAAAATGGTTTTTACGGTTTTGCTTACTTATTTAAAAATACATTTTTAAAAGACAAACGCAAATACAAAAAAAAAAATAGCTAAATAAGAAAAGAAAAAAAAGCTCCTTATGTTTTGTTTGACCATTATTCGTTTTTTAATTTTCTACATTTTATAGAATTTATTTAAAACTCTAAAAAGAAGAACAAAAATTAAAATGTCTAAGAAATATTTCTACATTTTATAGGATCTATTTAAAACTTGAAATAAAAAAATAAAATAATAATGTCTAACAAATATTTTGAGTGAGTACCTTGATCAGACATTGATGTTTGGCATCTGTTGCAATAATTATTCGAGAAGCAAGCTTTCCCGACATCATAAGAACATACGAACAGACATCCGAAACAGCTACCTGTAATTAACATGCATTTGAACGTCGTTGACAACTGCCCTTTAATTGCTGTCTAAAAAAAACTTTCAGTTTAAACAAAAAGACAAAACGGAACATGTACGGGCAAATGTCTATTTGGGCATTTATCGCATTCGGATGAGTGTCTTTCGGTAATTTATTGTAGATCCAGTAGGACTTACTAACCTACCTTCATTACACTGGTTATAGTTTTTTTAGGCTTTATGTAGTACACAGAACAGTGAGCTACCTACATCCATTTACTTGAATATAGTTTTTAAGGCCCTAGATACAGTAGACAGTACACAGAACAGTGTGCTACCTACTTTCATAACATTTCTTCTTCTTCTTTAGTGTGGAAAGGATCCCCCTCCAACACAATTAAGTATACGTGTCCATTGGTTATGCGCATTGAGGCCATCATTGACTCCGATATCAGCCTGCTTTTCTTTTTGGATTTGCTTCCATAGCATTTGTTCAACCAAGAACAAACTACAGCAGTTGTTTGATTTTGGAGTTGTCTATCATAGAAGAGTGGCTGTCCCCAGCTAACGAGCCTCATCTGCCCAAGGGTTCGAACTCGAGACTTTTCGGTTTGGCAACCTTGAACTTTACCGACTCGACCACGCCGACCTACATGGGATATGGTTTTTTAAGCCCTAGATAGTACACAGAGACGCGAGTTACCGACCTTCATTACATCGGATATCGTTTTTTGGCTGTGGTGACGATGTGTATCTACAGTCGGTTATTAATACAACTGGACGTAGCATTGTTTTCTATTTAGTTAGTAGGTTTACGTCAAGGTCTCACCCCCCCCCCCCCTGCACAAATAGTGTCACCCGGTCCGGTCCGCACCCCCCTCCAGCCCCCGCCTCGCAACGCCCCTGATTTTTGAGCTATATATATAATAGAAAGTACACAGAACAGCGAGCTACCTACCTTCATTAAATCAAATATAGATTTTTGGGCCCTATATATAGTAGATAGTACACAGAACGGCGAGCTACCTACCTTCATTACATCGGATATAGATTTTTGGGCCCTATATATAGTAGATAGTACACAGAACAGCGAGCTACTTACCTTCATTACATCGGATATAGATTTTTGTGCCCTATATATAGTAGATAGTACACAGAACAGCGAGCTACCTACCTTCATTACATCGGATATAGATTTTTGGCCCTATATATTGTAGATAGTACACAGAACAGCGAGCTACCTACCTTCATTACATCGGATATAGATTTTTGGCCCTATATATTGTAGATAGTACACAGAACAGCGAGCTACCTACCTTCATTACATCGGATATAGATTTTTGGGCCCTATATATAGTAGATAGTACACAGAACAGCGAGCTACCTATCTTCATTACATCGGATATAGATTTTTGGGCCCTATATATAGTAGATAGTACACAGAACAGCGAGCTACCTATCTTCATTACATCGGATATAGATTTTTGTGCCCTATATATAGTAGATAGTACACAGAACAGCGAGCTACCTACCTTCATTACATCGGATATAGATTTTTGGGCCCTATATATAGTAGATAGTACACAGAACAGCGAGCTACCTACCTTCATTACATCGGATATAGATTTTTGTGCCCTATATATTGTAGATAGTACACAGAACAGCGAGCTACTTACCTTCATTACATGGGACATAGTTTTTAGGGCACCTGACCGTACAAGGCCCGGGGTTGGTGAAGCATTCAGTGTTGCTGCTGTTACATGGACAAGCTATCTCACAATCTAACCCGAATTTACTCGTTTCACAAAAGTTCTCTTTAACGAAAAAACACATGGCAATAGCAATGATTATTGATGCATTAATTAACACTTCCACATAGTATCTTTTTTTTCCCGTCATAAATTAGGCTTCCAAAATTCTGCCTCATCTGTTTGCGACTATTCTACTCGTATTAAGTTTCAAAACAATGTAATGTGACTTTTATATTATGTTGTCAGCAGCTAAATGTCTAGGCAATAGGAATTTAGAGTAAGCATTAATAAAAATATGTAAAAGTGGGTGTCAGTTAATATGTCCAAGAAATTTTAAATAATTTCATTCACATTTTGAGCGAAACGGTGTTAATGTTTTTACCATCTAATAACATAGGCCTACGTACCTAGATAGTGCATATTCTTACAGAAATAAAAGATTTTGTATCTCTCCACCCACACGTCAACCTCCCACCCAGCCCTCAGGAAACTGGATGTGAACGTGTACAAACTACTGAATGGGATGGAGTAGGTCAGCCGACTTGAAGGGCCTCCTCTTTCGTCCAGTCTTGACATTTGAAATCGTATTACGTCTTTCAAATTGTCTGGTGGAATCGTAAGACGAATTTAGTGATGAAGCTTACATAACAATTCCAGCAGAGTTTCTACCAGGCATCTCTTCGGTGGGGCGAAGCCCCCCCCCCCCCCCCCCCCGAAATTTTTTTTAACGCCCCCCCCCCCCCCCCCCCCGAACGAAATGAAATTTATATAATTTATATAGAAAATATATACTTTTAACAGTGTCCGCCCCCCCCCCCCCCGGAGAAAAAAGTCTGGAAGAAACACTGAATTCCAGTAAAACAAAGAATTTGACTACTCGTTTAATCTTATTCCGTGTATTTGGTTTGTTTGTTTTAATTTTTGTGTTGTTTTTTTCTTCATCCCCTATATTTTAAAAACTCTCTGCCCTTATCGTTGGGGCCTCATTGAGTACTTACTTTAACTCGAGTAGCCTACTACATTATTTGTAATATTATTTGCTATTTTATCTTGGGACTTAACTATCAACCAAAAATTAGCAGATTTTTCCAAAATTATTATATTTTAAAGATCTAAAAAATAATATGATTGAGTCTGGCAAATACAAAGATGACAATACATATTGATAGGTGAGATCACCGTCGTAGTTTGTTATTCACATTTTCAACTGGGTTCAAATAGAGACCATTAAGAATTAGTTCGTAATTGTTTTAAATGGTTAGCATGTCAGTAAGGTTTGGGCTAAGACGATTGAGTTATGGGGTGTGGCCTCAGGCTTGTGAACTGAGGAAGTGGAGCCTAATGCCTGTGACCTAGGGAAGTGGAGCCTGACTGTGACCTAGGGATGTGGAGCCTAATGCCTGTGACCTAGGGATGTGGAGCCTAATGCCTGTGACCTAGGGAAGTGGAGCCTAATGCCTGTGACCTAGGGAAGTGGAGCCTGACTGTGACCTAGGGAAGTGGAGCTTGCCTTTGACCTAGGGATGTGGAGCCTAATGCCTGTGACCTAGGGAAGTGGAGCCTAATGCCTGTGATCTAGGGAAGTGGAGCCTAATGCCTGTGACCTAGGGAAGTGGAGCCTAATGCCTGTGATCTAGGGAAGTGGAGCCTAATGCCTGTGACCTAGGGAAGTGGAGCCTAATGCCTGTGACCTAGGGATGTGGAGCCTAATGCCTGTGACCTAGGGAAGTGGAGCCTAATGCCTGTGACCTAGGGAAGTGGAGCTTGCCTGTGACCTAGGGAAGCGGAGCCTAATGCCTGTGACCTAGGGAAGATGAGCCTAATGCCTGTGACCTAGGGAAGTGGAGCTTGCCTGTGACCTAGGGATGTGGAGCCTAATGCCTGTGACCTAGGGAAGTGGAGCTTGCCTGTGACCTAGGGATGTGGAGCCTAATGCCTGTGACCTAGGGATGTGGAGCCTAATGCCTGTGACCTAGGGATGTGGAGCCTAATGCCTGTGACCTAGGGATGTGGAGCCTAATGCCTGTGACCTAGGGAAGTGGAGCCTAATGCTCTTGACCTAGGGATGTGGAGCCTAATGCCTGTGACATAATGAAGTGGAGCTTGCCTGTGACCTAGGGATGTGGAGCCTAATGCCTGTGACCTAGGGAAGTGGAGCCTAATGCCTGTGACCTAGGGATGTGGAGCCTAATGCCTGTGACCTAATGAAGTGGAGCTTGCCTGTGACCTAGGGATGTGTAGCCTAATGCCTGTGACCTAGGGATGTGGAGCCTAATGCCTGTGACCTAGGGAAGTGGAGCCTAATGCCTGTGACCTAGGGATGTGGAGCCTAATGCCTGTGACCTAATGAAGTGGAGCTTGCCTGTGACCTAGGGATGTGGAGCCTAATGCCTGTGGCCTAGGGAAGTGGAGCCTAATGCCTGTGACCTAGGGATGTGGAGCCTAATGCCTGTGACCTAGGGAAGTGGAGCCTAATGCCTGTGACCTAGGGATGTGGAGCCTAATGCCTGTGACCTAATGAAGTGGAGCTTGCCTGTGACCTAGGGATGTGGAGCCTAATGCCTGTGACCTAGGGAGGCGGGGGATAATTTGTGTAACCTATGGAGGTTAGGCCTAATTCGTGTGACTTGTAGAGTTGCGGCCTGATATTCTTGATCTAGAGAGGTGTGGCCTAATGCCTGTAATCAATGGAGGGAAAGTTTTGGAAATTCAAATAGGAAAAAAAATGAACATTTAGTATCGTCTATGGTAGAGACGTAGGGTGCAATTAGTGTCGGCAGTCGGTGACATCATTTGTAGAACTGAAAGACTCTATAAATTACTTTCAAGACAATGGTTTCTACTGTTAAAATGTCAAAATATCGAGGGAAATGAGTGACATTAAATGGAACATGCTAGATTGTAGGAGGGAGTGCGGTGATACCATCAGTTACCGCAGCGGGTGACACCATCAATTTTAGTAACGAGTGACACCATTTATTACCGTCGAGGTGGACACCGTGAACAGTATCAACAGTACCAACACTACCATCCCAATGAAAGCTGCTCACCTTGATGCTGGTAGATGAGATGGCTGAAGAGATAACTCTGGTTGGTCAGCTGGTAGGTCCCGGACATAGAGAACCAACACTGGGAGCTGGGGTCAGCGAGATGGGAAGGGTTGGGAAACTGCACGATATGCTGCATCACTGCAATGTTCTGCGCTACAGGCACAGTAGGTAAAGTAACGTTTCTCATTGGGTTAACACCATGTGAATAACATATTTTTATGAGTATGATCGAATTTTCTTACCATAATCATGCTTGCCATTATCAGGGCTTTAAAGCAAATAAATTACATGTAATTATTGCGACTATCAGATAAATAAAAGCAGTTTTTAATGATTATCAGTGATTTATACAAAATAACTTTCAATAATGTATGCAAGATGACATACAACACTTTTAGCATTTTATTGTTAAATGAACAATATTCTAAATTTTTAAATGGCTATATGTCGTAAGGTCAATTTTAAAAATAATTTTTACATATTTTGTTAGTAATTAAATTAATTCGTTTTTCAGCAATATGTTTTTGTTAATAAAAAAACAAATTACGTCTTAAACATAAAATAACGTATTAAATAAAATCTGACCTCCAGCGATGTATATTTTACAAAGTGTAGCGTTGTTTTTATCCCGTAAATTGATGGTAGTGTTGATGGCAGTATAGGGGCTGGTGCACATAAAATTAAAGTCCCTGGCCGCTACACTCAAGTCTGGCAGGTCCTGGCATATACTTGTTGTGTCCTTACCGGTAAAGGCTATGTACAAGTTTTCTTGTTCCGCATCTGGGGTAGGAGGGGGGGGGGGGAACAAAAAAACTAAAACTAAACCAAAATCAATTTGAAACAACTGATTAGAGTAATTAATAAGTATTTGTCCATACAATACGCAGTTAATAAGTTCTTTAACATTTAAACTCTCTCTCCATCTCTCTTTCTTTCTTTCTCTCTCTCTCTCTCTCTGGTGATGTGATGTGTACGAAAGTTCTTTTACATTTAAACTCTCTCCATCTCTCTTTCTTTCTTTCTCTCTCTCTCTCTCTCTCTCTCTCTCTCTCTCTCTCTCTCTCTGGTGATGTGATATGTACGAAAGGTGTGTAAGTGGGACGGATCTCAGCGTGTGTGGGTATATATATACGATAGTATTTCGCGAGGCTGGGTTAGTTGACGTGTATGTTGTACGGAGCATACGAGGGTAACAAGGGAAGCGACTGGTCGAGCGACAGCGGGCATGTTGACGTGTATGTTGTTGTAGGAGTTAATTGGGGTAACTAGCGGAGGTGTGGCTTCAGCTGTTGACCTTGGCCCCATTGTCCCCCAATCAAGCTTTAAAACTTACCTTTACTAATCGGGAATTTCACCCAAGTGTTCGTTAATTTATTCACAGCTAGTGTGACAAAGCCTCTGGAACATTCTAGAAGATCTGAGGGCTCTGGGTAGTCTACGTGGGCCCTTGGGTAAATATCCGCCGCTAAAAATTATTATTCAAACTACAGTTATGTATGCAAATTGTTGTCATGAGAACTTATAATATAAAATTTATAGTTTTTATAATAATCTTGTTACGATGACAATTTGAGAATATATAAAACTTATCTCTTCTTAACATCTCTAAAGAACATGTTATTTTTTTTAAATAAAAAAGTGTAAGACTTATAAGCAAGATAAAAATGGAAATATTTTTTTTACCGAACTGACAAGCATGACCAAAGCGTTTGGGGGCGCACCCTGCTTCACAACGCCCCATGGGGTCACAGTCGCCGTTCCCTCTACACTGGCACTTGTGCTGGCATTTTTGCCCGAACAAGCCTGGGGGGCAGTCTGTTAGGACACAGACATCACAGTATGAGCTTGTGTATTGTTAGGGTTTATAGACATCACAGTATGAGCATGTGTATTGTTAGGGTTTATAGACATCACAGTATCAGCTTGTGTATTGTTAGGGTTTACATATATCACAGTATGAGCATGTGTATTGTTAGGGTTTACAGACATCAGGGGTATGAGCTTGTGTATTGTTAGGGTTTACAGACATCAGGGTATGAGCTTGTGTATTGTGTTGGTTTGTGTTGGTGCTAAACTTTCTGAACCGTCAACTTAAGTGTAAAAACTATAAACCCATCAACTAACTGCTACTACTCTGTCAAGACACAGACATCAGGTTTTTGTATTGTTACTATTGAGTTCACAAATTATCTTATCAATAGGCCCAATACAAATACTATTATGTTTGGATTGCTGTGTCAATAAGCTAAATAGCTTAAAAAACTGTGCAATATATGACTAAAACAAAGTTCGTTCTCAGGAGCAAAAGTAAGTAAAACAATTTACAGCAGTGCATGCCATAACGAGGAATATTTTTCACTCACCTGTAGAATGTGACAGTACACACCACATCAAGATGACGACAACCTTAACAAAGCCTGATGACATTCTGTGTTCCATGTTCTCAGTATTAAACCGTCGTTCTTACGTGCATTTAATTGAAAAATGTCTCTAAACAAAATTTTGAATTATATAAACCAATTTTTGTATCGCTATTACTCTATAATCATTTTTATAATTTACAGATCGTTTTTGTTTAGAATTCAATTTTTAAAACGCAATATTTTGATAAATAGTGTGAGAAGTATTTTTCTTATTTTATTATTTTATTTCTTTGTAAAATTTGGATATTTCATTGCTGAATATAATAATATTTTATCACATTATTTCCGATTTTATCCATTCTAGATTATAGTTAAACTAAGAGTTTAGAGTAGAAACTAGACATCTGTATACCAATATGTTAATTAATTACTAAATACAGATCTAGATCTAAAACTAGTAGATCCTTATTCATGATCGATTATCAATTAACACTAACATTCATGCACTAACAATTCTATTCGCTAAAATATGTGTTCAATACTGAAATCAACAAGTTAATAACAACAAAAACAAAATAGACTAACGTGCATCAAAATGAATGAGACTTCAGTAGCAATATGCCTTGAAAGTAAGGAAGTCGTAATGTAAATTCTTGTTTTTGATCGGTCCATGTTTTTAACTTCATAACGTCATACAAGTGATGCTATTTGATTTTGAGGCTATTTTGTTATTATGAATAAAAACTATTTGATTAGTGTTCAACATTGCATTTACAATGACATTGATTATATTCGACGAAACACATTAAAATAACTAATATTTCTATTATTACTCTGAACAAGGTCGAAGTAAATATATAGTTTTCTATCGAACTCTTCAAATAAAGCTCAGATTATGATCTAACTGTAGCTTCGTTACATTAAAACTAAACTGGATTTAACAAAAAATAAAGGGATAACTGTTGCGTCCCTTACATTTAGCGTCCCCTGATTGTGTGTGTTGTGTGCTCGAACGACATGTACCCTCCGTTTGTATATAGTTGTAGCCCTTGGTTGAGGGTGTTTACGTAAAGCGAGAGGTGTTCACGTGAGGGTTGTCAGTTGACGGGTGACAGAGCGTGTGCTAGGGTGTGTGGCAGTTGGTTGGCGTGTTGTTTTAGAGGAAGACGTGGACGAGAGTGCTATGCATTGCATATCGTAATGTGTTATCACGTCTGTTGTATCGTGCGCCATACGCTGTATTGTCCAGCATATGCCTAGACAGAAGAGCCCAACAATAAATAATACATTTACTTCTGGTTTCACTAAAAGCCAAGTATAACTGTAACCATATAAACCATATACCTACACATATTTTACGATTGCGACCAATTTAGCAAATTTTTTTTTAATATTACGATATATAAAAAAAAAACAAATTTATAAATAACCGATCCTTTGATTTACACTGGAAAAACGTTCCTTCCGTTTAATATAAGCTTGAAAAAAAATCACGGTATAAAAGACACTTTTTGTGTCAAACCATTGACAAAGGCATTCGTCAACCTTTTAGTAGAGATCGAAAATAATTTTTGTAGCACTTTATATCTGCTGTTTTTCCCCACCTTTGTGTTTCTACCACATTGGCTGTGATTCGAGGGCTACCTGTATCCCGTTTGTACATGTTGTAAATGTGCACCTAGCCGTGCAGACTTGTGATATTGGGATTCTTACGTTTTTTTCGCAACAGAAGAAATAGTTTGGGTCACTATAAATATAAACTGTGTAAAACTATTAATTAAAAGATGTGTTAGTATCTTTTAAATATCAGAACGATTTTTTTAAAGACTTTCAAGACGCTAGATATATGTTTAGAAAATAGATGGAAATTATTTAATCTAAAGATCGAAACCGGTGTAAATTTACACAAGTTACTTTACCTTTAATGCTGCGTTCCGAGTTATCAAGATGCAGGCAAAGCGAGATAACCTAATTAATCAAATTTTGATTTTTTTAAAAAAGTGAGTTGTTTCCCTTCAATAATATAAGATAAGTACGCGTAGAACAAACTCAAATTTTGACTTTTTGTTGCCGTTCTTTTTGTTTTTGCTTCCACTTTTATTATAAAGGTAATGGCGGGTTAAAAAATAATTAAGGTTACAATATTGACTGTGAAAAATATCTCATATAAAATATAAAGTAATGAATATTTACATCATGCTAGATGACACCGTGTTGCATAATGAATTAGCTTCTATCGGCGACGTTGATATATCATTTTTGGTTAGATTAAATTTTGGTTATGTTTTTTCTTATTATGTTCTATTCTGTTTTAATACACTTTTTTACAACCCAACTTACTTCTTTTTTACATCCGACTGGGTCGAAACTAGAGAACGAAGTCTGTACAACACGACCGAACTTGACACATAGACCAAGAAATTGATGACAAAGCTTTGTGACATAAACCTTGACACAATAAAGAAGTTTTTTTTTCTTTTAAATATCGCTATAACGCACTAGAGGATCTAAACTTTTTGCGATTTTGTACACACTGTCCGTGCTTTCTGCTCGTGCGCATGTGATTTTGTCAAGTTATTTTTATTGTCTTTTAATAGTAGTCTATACACATCTAAAAAATGAAATTTTAAAAACATTTTATATATTTTGTTTACGAACACAATAATCATATTTTTGTAAGTATAATAAAGCCTCTACTATTTAAAAACTCTATAGAAGTGTGAGAAGCTAAATTAATTTTTTGAAATAGATAACTTGGTGTTACAAACGATTCTTCTTCGTTGTTAATTTTAGTTGGAAAGGATCCCCAACCAACACAATAGCGGATACGTGTCAACTGGTTATGCGCCATTGAGGCCATTGACTCCGATTTCAACCTGCTTTTCTTTATTTACAAGGCAGCAGATGTTGGATTTTGGAGTTGTCTCTCATAGCAGAATGGCTGTCCCCAGCTAATCTGCCCGAGGGTACGAACTCGAGACTTTTCGGTTTGACAAACTTGAGCTTTACCGACTCGACCACGCCGACGCCCGACAAACAATTAAATACATGCGATTTACCGACGAATATAGAATACTAATATATAACTAAATCGGTACTCAAAAGCGACTGAACAACTGTACTACATTTTAAGATCTATGCACGCATTGAGAAAAAAATAATACACCGTAACAAAGAAATAGTATATGGTAGTATAGATATACGCCCTAATATTTATTGTGAAAAACCCTAATATTCGTTATAACAAACCATAATATTTATTGTCACAAACCCTTATATTCACTGTGACAAACCCTTATATTCACTGTGACAAACTTATATTAACTGTGACAAACCCTTATATTTACTGTGACAAACCCTTACATTAACTGTGACAAACTTATATTCACTGTGACAAACTTATATTAACTGTGACAAACTTATATTAACTGTGACAAACCCTTACATTAACTGTGACAAACTTATATTCACTGTGACAAACTTATATTAACTGTGACAAACTTATATTAACTGTGACAAACCCTTACATTAACTGTGACAAACCCTTATATTTACTGTGACAAACCCTTACATTAACTGTGACAAACTTATATTCACTGTGACAAACTTATATTAACTGTGACAAACTTATATTAACTGTGACAAACCCTTACATTAACTGTGACAAACCCTTATATTTACTGTGACAAACCCTTATATTCACTGTGACAAACTTATATTCACTGTGACAAACTTATATTAACTGTGACAAACTTATATTAACTGTGACAAACCCTTACATTAACTGTGACAAACCCTTATATTAACTGTGACAAACTTATGTTCACTGTGACAAACCCTTACATTCACTGTAACAAACTTATATTCACTGTGACAAACCCTTATATTAAATGTTACAAACCCTTACATTAACTGTGACAAACACTTACATTAACTGTGACAAACCCTTATATTAATTGTGACAAACCCTTATATTCATTGTGACAAACTTATATTCTCTGCGACAAACCCTTACATTAACTGTGACAAACACTTACATTAACTGTGACAAACCCTTACATTAACTGTGACAAACCCTTATATTCACTACGACACACGTACTTGTATAGCTGTGAGCCAGTTGCCAAGATAGTAATGTACTTCCGTGTTGCGTTGTGTTGTTTGTGTGTTTAATTTTTTTTTCATACCTGAATACGACTTACGGATAGGCAGCTGTAAAACGTATTTGGTAAGTAATGAAAGAAATATCTGCATGAGTTAATGTTTTTTTTTATTAATTGATTGAATGGGGAAAAACCTTTAGGGCATACGATTTCAACATTTTGTCAAAAGAGTGAATATAATCTAGCAGTATAGAATTTGTTTTGAATGGTACAGTTTTTATGGTCTCACTTATACATTTGTAAATGCGAGAATTTATATATATATATATATATATATATATATATATATATATATATATATATATATATATATATATATATATATATATATATGTATGTATGTATATATATATATATATATATATATATATATATATATATATATATATATATATATATATATATATATATATATATATATATATATATATGCATATGTATCTTTTATTTTATAGATGTATGTATAGGAATGTTGTAAGGTTCAACTAGACACGTTATCAACATGATTTTCTGTGTTCTAACACTTGGTGTTTTACGTTTAACTTTGATAGAAGCAGGTAATCTATTTACATTAATTAACTTAATTAATTTATATAGAACAAACAACTGTTAACATTAATTGACAAGTTTTTGATCAATTAATAAATCTCTCATAGTGTAGCTAGTTAGCGTTGTTAGGTACATGCTTCACATGAACACAGAGAGGCTATTGACAGTCATAAGTAACGTTGTCACATGTTTCAGTGTGTGACTACGGTTGGTTCGGGCCTAACTGTGAGTACATGTGCCGCTGTGAGAGGAAGATGTGTGATGGTGGTGGAGTGTGTAGAGATGGAGCACGGTGTCAGAAGGGCTGGTTCGGACCGTCTTGTCAGTACTGTGAGTAGAAAGCATTCACTTTAACATGTGTGTTGGTTAGATATATCAGAGTGAGTAGATAGCATTCATTTTAACATGTGTGTTGGTCGGAAATATTAGAGTGAACAGATAATATTTAACCTGAATATTTGTCGTGTATATCAGGGTGAGTAGATTACATTCACTTTAATATAGATGTTTGTCGAATATATCAGGGTGAGTAGATAAATTTACCTTTAAAATTGTTGTTGGTCAGATATATTGTTCCAAAAACAGAACCGATATAGCTTTTTCAGTAGTAACTCAATAATATATTGCAAAACACAGGTAATTGTTACCTCTTAAATATTTGCTACAATTAATTTTATATTCTACACTATTATATTGACAAAAATATTTTAATTATTGATAGCATTAACATTGAGTACTAATGATTAAAGGTTGATTGAAACAAACGGTTACACGCAATTTAAAATCCATACGTCATACGAAAGTAAATCGAAGTTTTATCTACCGATTGTAAAACATCTTGCTGAAATTTGTAATTAATTAAAAATGGTTTTATGTCCAGAAATTTGTGCCTTAGTTTTTAGAGGGTTTTATGTGCAGAATGTTGTTCTAAATAAAGTGTTTGATGTCTTATAATTATGCTCTCGTTGTTTGTGTATTTCAATGCCTTGGGTTCAAAGGGTTTTATGCAGGGTTTCTTCCAGACTTTTTTCTCCGGGGGACACTTGAAATTTTCGGGGGGGGGGGGGGGGGGGGCGGTAGACTTTCTTCGTAGGGGGGGGGGGGGGGGCGGACACTGTTAAAAGTATATATTTTCTATATAAATATCATTTCGTTCGGGGGGGGGTGCAAGAGATGCCTAGAAGAAACTCTGGTTTTATGTGCTAAATTTTGTTTTGAATAAAGGTTTTGATGTCTTATAATGA
This sequence comes from Physella acuta, assembly GCF_028476545.2. Classification (NCBI taxonomy): domain Eukaryota; kingdom Metazoa; phylum Mollusca; class Gastropoda; family Physidae; genus Physella; species Physella acuta. The sequence continues at coordinate 236,575 of NW_026732334.1, forward strand.
TGCCCTCCTTCTTTGTGTATTTATATACCTGTGATTTATATATCTGTAATTTACATGAGTTAGCTTACACTATTTAAATTTCAGGGAATTTGATAAACATGAATATTACTGGCATTGAACCTACCACAGAAGCAACAGACGAACAAGAGGACACATGTACGTTTGTACAAAATCTAAAAATATCTTGGAAATCTGCAAGGTTTGAGATATCATGGATCAGGTTGATTGTTCGGGATAAAGGTACTGCAACAATCACTCTGTTATCTTGTACTTATCTTTAGATCGATACACTTTGTAATGCAAACTTTCACTAGATCGTACTAATATTGAATTTATGTAAAAAAAAGCAATAGCTTAAATTGAAATGTAACCGATTTGGTTATTTATTTTAAAAACAATTTCAGCATTATTAAAAGAGGACAATACTTTGTAAAATTTATTTCATGCCGTGAAGAAGGTTTGGTTTGTTTCATATTTAACCAAGTGTACCACATCACTTCTTATGTTGTTGTCAGTAAACACCACCGAGCCTGAAGTGCGACTCAACGGGTCAGCCACTAAGTGTCCAGACCAGACCGTCTCCCACTATGACAGGAAGACAATAGACGTGTACTGTAACGCTAGTTCGCTCGTCCACACCATTCACATCTATGTGCCTGGACTCAACGTCTGCAGTGTCTACATCAGCGGCGGTAATTTTGTTTACCAGTTACGTCAGAGAGGGGTTATTTTTTTTAACAGTTACGCCAAGGGTGGTAATTTGTTAACCACTTTCTTCGGGGGAAGGGGAGTAAGTAAATTGTTTACTTGAGTGGGTAATTTTTTTGTACCATTTACGTCAAGGGGGTGTAATTTATTTACCGCTTAAGTCGATTAGGGTTATTTTGTTTACCACTTATGTCAGAGGGGGGGGGGGTTAATTTGTTTATCACCTACCTCACTGGGGTAAATTGTTTACCACCTACCTCACTGGGGTAAATTGTTTACCACCTACCTCACTGGGGTAAATTGTTTACCACCTACCTCACTGGGGTAAATTGTTTACCACCTACCTCACTGGGGTAAATTGTTTACCACCTACCTCACTGGGGTAAATTGTTTACCACCTACCTCGGTGGGGTAAATTGTTTACCACCTACCTCACTGAAGTAAATTTTTTACCACCTACCTCACTGGGGTAATTCGAGACGGAAGATGTCTCACTAGACCTGTGTCCTGAACTTGAATACGTCCATCCGGAAATTAGGTTAAGTGGTCCACTTATTTTACATAAAAAATAGAGCAAACATATTGTAATGTATCTGATACAAGTGGCTCTTTTTATCTTTAACTGATGGGGTTTTTCGTTAGGGTTATACAGTCCAAACCGTAGATAACCGATTTAATATTGAACATTCAGAGGCTTAGCGACCTAATCCGGCGTCCGGGGCTGACTATCAATTTTGCGCCCCCCCCGCCTTATTTCTATAAATAGTTATTTCTGTCTGTGAAAAAGACCCCCCCCCCGCCCACCCAGTCGGAAAGATTTGTAGCGCTTCTTACCAGTTACTATCCCGTAACATTTTATATTTCGGTGCCACAAAGTGTTAAATCATTGTGTAAAGCCTTGTAGTCGTTTATTTTGACTGTGGCTAATTCAATAATGCAGCTTAAAATGAGCTTTCAAATTAATTTTTCTACCTTTTTTGGCGCCCACTTAAGGTCGGCGCCAGGTGCGGCCGCCCCACCCGCCCTCCCCAAGCTACGCCTCTGTGAGCATTTTATGCCATATTGGCTCAGCGGCAACACTAATGAACAGTTAGTCATTAATTGAAACTGTTTTGTCCTTTCACACAAATTTAAACCAAAGAACTATTGTTTTATAACTCCATCGTTATTTATCTTTACATGTATCCTTGTTAGGTCGCAATGTGGCGCTCAGGCAAGCCACGAATGAGTCTAGTCGACCCTTCAATTCAAAACTGGCAGTTGACGGCAACAGGAACGGTAACTACAACAGTGGATCCTGCACACATTCGGACTCGGATCATAAGAACCCTACATGGGAGGTCAGATTAACCTCCCCTCAGTCAATCAACAGATTCGTTCTGTACAACAGAAAGGGTAAGTATAGAAACATCAGCAGCTGATGAGTTACGGGAATAACAGTCGTAATTCGAGTTATCAAACTTTGAATGTTATGTTTCTTATCGTTACACCAACATGGTTACCGACGATTTATTAAAATTCATAGCGTAACCACTACACTTTTGTTAGTTACTTTCGAAATAAAAATATAAATGTATACATTTTTTAAGAGAAAATTGTATTAGAGGTCATCCGTAAATGACGTCACGCTTTTTTTGACGATTTTTACCTCCCCCCTCCCCTCCGTCACACGTCGTCACAAAAAGCCAGACGTCACACACACCTCAACCTACAACCTCCCCCCCCCTAAAATTGCAGTTGAATTTTTTTTAAACATCGATATTTTTCTAAAATCTTGTCTAAACTATTAGGCCCCTACAATTTATTAAAACAGTTATCTAAAACGCGAAATAACGTCTAAAATTCGTTTTCTAACATTGCTTTTTATAATTCAAAAGTGTGACGTCGCAACATCTGACCACCACCCCCCCTCATCACACATCGTCACAAAATTACGGACCCCCCTCCTTCTACGAGTGTGACGTCATTTATGGATGACCCCTTATTTATAACATAACAATTGTATTTTCTAGCATATTATTCCATTGATTACATTCGTGTCAGATTGTTGTGGTGAACGACTGAGTACATTTAAACTATCAGCACACTGGGACAATAACACGACCGTGTACTCACACACAAATGACAACAGGACCAGAAACGTGTACTATATGACACGAGTTTCAACATGGCCGCCCGTTTCATTTGTTAGGGTCACTGTGCCTGAGATACTAACCCTTTGTGAGGTAGAGCTATACGGAGGTAGGCAACGTTTCTTTTGGTGGTTTGGTTTCATTGAATTAAAATAAAACAATTAACAAATAGATTTTGTCTTAGTATAAAGAAAAAAAAAATAACAAGACAAGTTAAATTAAGTGTCGAATTTTCACAATAATTTGTATAGTCGTGTAAAAGAAGGATACATAGATTTATTTGAAACCGATAAAGTGAAGTGTTTTGCTATTCCCTAAACCTGTGTTGATGTCCTCTAACCCTGTGTTGATGTCCTATAACCCTGTATTGATGTCCTCTAACCATGTGATGATGTCCTCTAACCCTGTGTTGATGTCCTCTCACCCTGTGTTGATGTCCTGTAACAATGATGTCCTCTAACCCTGTGTCAATGTCCTCTAAACCTGCGTTGATGTCATATAACCCTGTGTCAATGTCCTCTAAACCTGCGTTGATGTCATATAAACCTGTGTTGATGTCCTCTAGCCCTGTATTGATGTCCTCTAAACCTGTGTTGATGTCCTCTAACCCTGTGTCAATGTCCTCTAGCCCTGTGTTGATGTCCTCTAAACCTGCGTTGATCTCATATAAACCTTTGTTGATGTCCTCTAAACCTGTATTGATGTCCTCTAAACCTGTGTTGATGTCCTCTAACCCTGTGTTGATGTCCTCTAGCCCTGTATTGATGTCCTCTAAACCTGTGTTGATGTCCTCTAACCCTGTGATGATGTCCTCTAACCATGTGTTGATGTCCTCTAACCATGTGTCTATGTCCTCTAACCATGTGTTGATGTCCTCTAAACCTGTGTTGATGTCCTCTAACCCTGTGTTGATGTCCTGTAACCATGTGTTGATGTCCTCTAACCATGTGTTGATGTCCTCTAAACCTGTGTTGATGTCCTCTAACCCTGTATTAATGTCCTGTAACAATGATGTCCTCTAACCCTGTGTTGATGTCCTCTAACCCTGTGATGATGTCCTCTAACCCTGTGTTGATGTCCTTTAACCCTGTGTTGATGTCCTCTAACCCTGTGATGATGTCCTCTAACCATGTGTTGATGTCCTCTAAACCTGTGTTGATGTCCTCTAACCCTGTATTGATGTCATGTAACAATGATGTCCTCTAACCCTGTGTTGATGTCCTCTAACCCTGTATTGATGTCCTCTAACCCTGTATTGATGTCCTCTAAACCTGTGCTGATGTCCTCTAACCCTGTGTCAATGTCCTCTAAACCTGCGTTGATCTCATATAAACCTGTGTTGATGTCCTCTAACCCTGTATTGATGTCCTCTAACCCTGTGTTGATGTCCTCTAAACCTGTGTTGATGTCCTCTAACCCTGTGTTGATGTCCTCTAACCCTGTGTTGATGTCCTCTAACCCTGTGTTGATGTCCTCTAACCATGTGTTGATGTCCTCTAACCCTGTATTGATGTCCTCTAACCCTGTGTTGATGTCCTCTAACCCTGTGTTGATGTCCTCTAACCCTGTGTTGATGTCCTCTAACCCTGTGTTGATGTCCTCTAACAATGATGTCCTCTAACCCTGTGTTGATGTCCTCTATCCCTGTGTTGATGTCCTCTAACCCTGTGTTGATGTCCTCTAACCCTGTGTTGATGTCCTCTAACCCTGTGTTGATGTCCTCTAACCCTGTGTTGATGTCCTCTAACTCAGTGTTGATGTCCTCTAACCCTGTGTTGATGTCCTCTATCCCTGTGTTGATATCCTCTAACAATGATGTCCTCTAACCCTGTGTTGATGTCCTCTAACAATGATGTCCTCTAACCCTGTATTGATGTCCTCTAACAATGATGTCCTCTATCCCTGTGTTGATATCCTCTAACAATGATGTCCTCTAACCCTGTGTTGATGTCCTCTAACAATGATGTCCTCTAACCCTGTGTTGATGTCCTCTAACCCTGTGTTGATGTCCTCTAACAATGATGTCCTCTAACCCTGTGTTGATGTCCTCTAACAATGATGTCCTCTAACCCTGTGTTGATGTCCTCTAACCCTGTGTTGATGTCCTCTAACCCTGTGATGATGTCCTCTAACCCTGTGTTGATGTCCTCTAACCCTGTGTTGATGTCCTCTAACCCTGTGTTGATGTCCTCTAACCCTGTGTTGATGTCCTCTAACCCTGTGTTGATGTCCTCTAACACTGTGTTGATGTCCTCTAAACCTGTGTTGATGTCCTCTAACCCTGTGTTGATGTCCTGTAACCATGTGTTGATGTCCTCTAACCATGTGTTGATGTCCTCTAAACCTGTGTTGATGTCCTCTAACCCTGTATTAATGTCCTGTAACAATGATGTCCTCTAACCCTGTGTTGATGTCCTCTAACCCTGTGATGATGTCCTCTAACCCTGTGTTGATGTCCTTTAACCCTGTGTTGATGTCCTCTAACCCAGTGATGATGTCCTCTAACCATGTGTTGATGTCCTCTAACCATGTGTTGATGTCCTCTAAACCTGTGTTGATGTCCTCTAACCCTGTATTGATGTCATGTAACAATGATGTCCTCTAACCCTGTGTTGATGTCCTCTAACCCTGTATTGATGTCCTCTAACCCTGTATTGATGTCCTCTAAACCTGTGTTGATGTCCTCTAACCCTGTGTTGATGTCCTCTAACCCTGTATTGATGTCCTCTAACCCTGTGTTGATGTCCTCTAAACCTGTGTTGATGTCCTCTAACCCTGTGTTGATGTCCTCTAACCCTGTGTTGATGTCCTCTAACCCTGTGTTGATGTCCTCTAACCATGTGTTGATGTCCTCTAACCCTGTATTGATGTCCTCTAACCCTGTGTTGATGTCCTCTAACCCTGTGTTGATGTCCTCTAACCCTGTGTTGATGTCCTCTATCCCTGTGTTGATATCCTCTAACAATGATGTCCTCTAACCCTGTGTTGATGTCCTCTATCCCTGTGTTGATGTCCTCTAACCCTGTGTTGATGTCCTCTAACCCTGTGTTGATGTCCTCTAACCCTGTGTTGATGTCCTCTAACCCTGTGTTGATGTCCTCTAACTCAGTGTTGATGTCCTCTAACCCTGTGTTGATGTCCTCTATCCCTGTGTTGATGTCCTCTAACCCTGTGTTAATGTCCTGTAACAATGATGTCCTCTAACCCTGTGTTGATGTCCTCTAACAATGATGTCCTCTAACCCTGTATTGATGTCCTCTAACAATGATGTCCTCTATCCCTGTGTTGATATCCTCTAACAATGATGTCCTCTAACCCTGTGTTGATGTCCTCTAACAATGATGTCCTCTAACCCTGTGTTGATGTCCTCTAACCCTGTGTTGATGTCCTCTAACAATGATGTCCTCTAACCCTGTGTTGATGTCCTCTAACAATGATGTCCTCTAACCCTGTGTTGATGTCCTCTAACCCTGTGTTGATGTCCTCTAACCCTGTGTTGATGTCCTCTAACCCTGTATTGATGTCCTCTAACCCTGTGTTGATGTCCTCTAACCCTGTGTTGATGTCCTCTAACCCTGTGTTGATGTCCTCTAACCCTGTGTTGATGTCCTCTAACCCTGTGTTGATGTCCTCTAACCCTGTGTTGATGTCCTCTAACCCTGTGTTGATGTCCTATAACCCTGTCGTTCTCTAACCCTGTGTTGATGTCCTCTAACCCTGTATTGATGTCCTCTAACCCTGTATTGATGTCCTCTAACCCTGTGTTGATGTCCTATAACCCTGTGTTGATGTGCTCTAACCCTACCCACCCTAGACTCCGTGTGTCCCATCGGATACTTTGGTTTGGACTGTACCGGTAGATGCAACTGTGAGACAGACCAGAAATGTTTTGTGGCTACAGGTGGATGCCGTTCTGGATGTGCTACAGGTTATCAGGGTCAAGGCTGCTCAGAAGGTACAAGCATAAGTTCTATAGACTCTAAGACTATGTAGATGGTAGAAGGAATAAGTTCTATAGAATGTAAGACTATTTGTAACATTAAAGCTATATGTACAATAACATGAAAGGCTAAGTCTGTTGTTTAATATATTATAAGCAGACACAGGAAAAAATACCCAGAGTGATATTACCTACCTTATCCCAAGGCATAATAAAATCGCACTTTAAACACAACACAATCACACAACTTACACAATAAACCCGAAACCTATGCAGTATTCCCATTTAGATAACCTTGGCATGTTTTTATCACATAAGTCCTGCTTTTGTCTAATATACTCCTCTGTAAATCAACCATTAATGTGTGCAGGTGTACCTCATTATCCTAGTGATTTTATTATTTAATTAAAATATAGCTCGACAACAAACAGTAGTACATTTAAAGTTCATATTCAAGCCTAACAAACTCCCTGCATGTGTTTAGTGAAGTTATGAAAGACATTGTTTGCAGAATGTCACCTGTATGTTTGTAGTGTGTTTATAAAGTATAACGACTCGACATTGTTTGCTGAATGTCACCTGTGTGTTTGTAGTGTGTTTATAAAGTATAACGACTCGACATTGTTTGCAGACTGTCACTCAGGCACCTGGGGCATAGATTGTCTGCAGACCTGCGGCACCAGGTGTAAAAACCAGAACTGTCACAGATCCAACGGTACCTGCCTTGATGGGTGTGTGGATGGTTACTTGGGACTCACGTGCAGCGAGGGTGAGTAAAGGCCAACAGCATGCCTACAATCATGAAGGTTTTTAAAGAAATTAATTTACCTAGAGGTCGGCGTGGTTGGGTTGGTTAAATTCCTGGTTGCTAAACCAAAAAGTCCCGAGTTCCAATCCCTGGTAAATGAGTTTCGCTTAGCTGGGGACAGCCACTCTTCTAGGAGAGACAACTCCACTATCAAACACCTGCTGCCTTGTAGTTTGTTCTTGGTTGGACAAAGGCTATGGAAGCAAATCCCTAAAGAAAAGCATGCTGAAATCTGAGTCAATGGCCTATATGCGCAAAACAAGTTGACAAGTAATCCTTAATTCTGTTTGAGGGAATCAATTGCAATACTTGAATTAAAAACAAAGAAGAAGAATGGCACCAAATTTTGATACATGATACATGATAATATTATTTAAGTTTAAAAATGCTATGAGATATTGCGAATTTAATATACACGCATAAAAATAGTGGACTATAAAGTGATTTTCTGTAACTTACAGAATGTAGACCAAACAAATTTGGTCCTGAGTGTATTTTTAGCTGCCCCACCAACTGTACTGACAGCAGATGTAACTCAACTACTGGATTTTGTCTTCTCTGCAAACCTGGAAAAATTGGAAATTTTTGTAATCAAGGTATGGCTAATAATGTAACCTACTAAATTGGGGTGTTGTGAATTTGATCTAGTTATACGTAACTCTACCCGAGGTAAAATGGGTTGAGATAGATCTGATCATAGTATGCTTAATGGAATAACAAGAGTTTGCAATAAGAACGGGGACGGCTGTTGTGATGAAAATATGGCTAATTTGTAACAATCTTGCACGTATTATTGGACTTTGTTTGAATAAACCAGAACATTTTTATTCTGAAAATTAAAGTGTCACTTGGTATTGTTAGCATTGTCTTAACGTCCATGGATGTGTTTCTGTATCTTGTTGTTTCCAGAATGTGACGATGGATTGTACGGCCAGAATTGTTCCAACAACTGCAGCACTCTGTGTGAGAGCCGTCTTTGTCATCCGGTCAGTGGCGGCTGTTACAACTGTGTCCAGGGAACGTCGTGTGTGCTTGGTATGTGAGGTACTCACCTGAACTAGATACTGTAGCCTCAATAGTCGTGTGTGCTGGGTACGTGAGGTACTCACCTGAACTAGATACTGTAGCCTCAATAGTCGTGTGTGCTGGGTATGTGTGTCACTCACCTGAACTAGATACTGTAGCCTCAATTGTCGTGTGTGCTGGGTATGTGTGTCACTCACCTGAGCTAGATACTGTAGCCTGGAATGTGTGCTGGGTATGTGTGTCACTCACCTGAATAGATACTGTAGCCTGGAATGTCGTGTGCTGGGTATGTGAGGTACTCACCTGAATAGATACTGTAGTCTGGAATGTCATGTATGCTAGTTATGTGAGGCACTCAACTGAACTAGAAACTGTAGCCTAGAATGTCGGGTGTGCTATGTGATTCACTCACCTGAATATATACTGTAGCCTCAATTGTCGTGTATGTTAGTTATGTGAGGCACTCACCTGAATAGATACTGTAGCCTAGAATGTCGGGTGTGCTATGTGATTCACTCACCTGAATAGATACTGTAGCCTCAATTGTCGTGTATGTTAGTTATGTGAGGCACTCACCTGAATAGATACTGTAGCCTAGAATGTCGGGTGTGCTATGTGATTCACTCACCTGAATAGATACTGTAGCCTCAATTGTCGTGTATGTTAGTTATGTGAGGCACTCACCTGAATAGATACTGTAGCCTAGAATGTCGGGTGTGCTATGTGATTCACTCACCTGAATATATACTGTAGCCTGAAATGTCGTGTATGCTAGTTATGTGAGGCACTCAACTGAACTAGAAACTGTATTCTGGAATGACGTTGTAGGGCTTGTTTTGTTTTAAAGTATTGTTGTGATTTTACCTGGATTGTGTATGTGTTTAATATATTGCTTATTGATTTGTTTTCAGAATCAGCCGGAGAAACATCGTCAACAGCCGCTATAGTACCTGTTGTTACGCTATTAATTGTATCACTTGTACTAGTGGTATTAATTATTGTTTGGAAGTAAGTGTGGAATTTTTAAAGTATGCATAGTTTATTAATATTCAATCTCAAAATCATGTTTTATTACTTAAGATCAAAGCTATGTTTTGATTACTTTTAAGGCGACGAAGAGGAAGTATTAATAGAAAACAAATACATGAAAAGAAAACTTTTTACAAGTCGAATTCTGATGAAGTATTAACAGATGAAAATAAGGATAGTAAGTTCATTATATGATAATCACATAGATGAGTGTTACTTGTAGACATTTTCTCCGTGAGGGGAGGGCACTTGAAATTTTAGACTTAAATTTCCAGTTAAAATATGGTATATACATCGTTTTGTGTTGGGGGCAAGGGGGGCGGGGAGGTTGAAAAGAACTGTTTTTGAGAGGGCGGTGCACCCCCCCCCCCCCCCTTGAAGAGATGCCAGAAAAAACTCCGCATAAGATCATTATGTTTATAGTATAAATTTGTGTGATACATTATTTGTTTGAAAGAGGATGTGTTTTAAGTCTAAAGATCCATGTAAACACGTAAACAAACGTATCATTACAAAGGAAGTGAAAGGGTATCTAAAGAACTACATGACGTAAACCAACACGCCTATACAAATGTAGCAGAAGAGATAGAAAATACCGCCATTGAAATCAACCACTTGAGAGGCTATCTACAAGATCATGATAGCATTTTTCTTAAGGAGCAGTTTCAGGTAAACAGTTTTAACTATAAGCGGTATATTTTAATTGTTTATATTGTGTCGATTTTAAAGCATTTTTTAAGAAGTTCGCTAACATAATTTAGAAAGACACACGTTTAAAGAATATTATTTTGTTTTTAAAGTTTTATCATCGGTTTGATTTTAGCGACATAATTATTCCAGAGAATACCTCAGCCTGTCGGAGTTTCTATGCTTGTGGGTCTGGATGAGCGGAACATTAAGAAGAATCGATACAAAAATATCTGCGCATGTATGTTGTTTCTTTTCTTTATTAATTATGTATAACATAACACATATAAGGAAATACTGGTCCCTGAACAGAAATAAAATGCAATGGGGTTTGAGGTGGGGAAGGGGGTGGTTGTGTTGGTGTTTTTTTTTTTTATAAACAGACGCGATCTTTTGAGTGCAGTATACACACATAGCTAGTTACCACTGTAAAACTGCTAAAGCTGGGCTGTTGTTACAAAGCACGTGTACATGATGGTGCGTTGTTTATGTACAGCATGTTGTGAACTCTCCTTTGTGTTTACGTCCCCAGATGACCACTCTCGTGTCCATCTTAACGTGAACTCTGACCAGCAGGACAGTGATTACATCAACGCATCTTACGTGCAGGTTCGTTAAGATCTAATGCAAGATTTATTGGGTGCTACTTTCATTGTCCTATTTTATGTAGCCTATATTCGTTCTGAATTAAAAACACTTTTATAACCGCTGGAAAATGTACAGAAAACCAGAACCGTCATAGATAACAGCATAATACACAAAATCATTCCTATGCCAGTATACATATACATACAAACTGCACAATAAATACCTGCAGACTTGTTTAAAAGCTAAATGTAAGCCCTGCTGGGGGGGGGGTGGGGAAACCTTAAAATCTATCTCTATCTTGCCTCGAGTCAAAAGAAAGAAAATTATCCTAGCGGTCAATTTATATACTGACCGCTTCGGGCGGAAGGGGAACCCCGTGGCCGCTCCCCATTGGATCATCCACTCGCAGATTCGCACCAAATAAATAATCCATTCACCTGCTCACATAAATATTCGGACACAGACTGATATTTCAATACACAGTGTAGCTTTATCATTGATGATTTTTTTTGTTTTCAGCTTAAAAAAATATTCTTTCGAAATAACATGTATTGGTATTGTTTCCATAACAGGTCTAAAAGATATTATATTAGATATAATTTTTTTCTACAGGGGTATGGAGGTAAAGAAAAGTTTATTGCCGCGCAAGGTAAATCTTCTTTTAACATCTGGTTGGATTAAATTGTAATAAAGATTATATATGATTCTTTTACTAGTGACCTAAACAAACATTACCTATGTGTGTTCTATGGACAACAGGACCAACCAGTGTCACAGTGAACGACTTTGTGAGGATGTTGTGGGAGCAGAGGGTGGACACAGTGGTCATGCTGACCAACTTGACGGAGGAGGGGAAGGTAGGGTCGGTCTGTTGGGTTGTTAGGGTCACCTTTGTATAAACAATGTGTTAGGTCGTCACGTTTATATCAGTATGGTTGACCTCTAGGTGGTAACGGTTGTCTGTGTATGGTCAGTCTGTTGGAGGTTAGATTACATTTTGTACGGTCGATGTATAAGATGCGTAGGGTGGTCATTGTACTTTCAGCCTGTCGGGTAGTTAAAGATATTTCAGCATGTGATTAGAGGGTTACGGTTAATATTTGTATGGTCGATCCAATAGCGGATATGGTTATCTCAGTAATTCTTCAAATATTATAGTTAACTCATTATTTATAAACAATGTACTATTTTGTTTATTAATTCAGTCAAACATAACTTGCTTGTGTGACCCGTGTATTAGATCAAGTGTGTACAGTACTGGCCAGAGGAAGATGCAGTAGAGTTTAACGGTATAGAGGTCAGTCTAGCGGTGACTCGAGTTTTTGCTGACTACACCATTCGGAAATTGGAATTAAACCAGGTAGTTGGCTCATGGTTACACTGTTTTTATTTAGGATTGGATCGGTCTCTTTCTCTCCATTTCTCTCACACTTGGTCTCCCCCCACAGAGCGGCAGCCCCTCCCACACACTGACCCACTACCACTACACATCATGGCCTGACAAAGGTGTGCCCACCACACCGTGGAGTCTTGTAGACTTTGAACAACGTGTGGCCGCAGGTGTTACTTCAGTTCCTATAGTCGTACACTGCAGGTACTCTAACGCTTCTGACTTGAGCTTCGGTTAACTGCTATTATTTTTTTAAATTTAAGTAAAACGAACCCAATGAAGTTTTATTTTTTTAATTTTTTCATTGTAGAAATAACTTAAATACGAGAGAAAATTTGAATCATGGTGTTTTTTCTAGTCGATATGGGATTCGATATGTTTTCATCAAACTTTAATTTTGCTCAAAGTCTAAAGTATTTTTTTAAAAATCCCAGTGCTGGGGTGGGCCGTACAGGGACCTTCATCGCTCTGAGAAACTTGATGAGAGAAGCTGAAGCCACTGGTCGCTTTGATTTCTTTCAGACGGTTCTCAAACTCAGACAGGATCGGGTGTTGTTGGTACAAACTGCAGTAAGTTAAACCCGAATTAAAATACAGTCATTTTAAAACAACCGTAAGTTAAACTCGTGTTAAACACAGTTCAAAACAGCCGTAAATTAAATCGTTATTAAACAGTTTAAAACGGACGTAATTAAACCTGAATTAAAACACAGTCAGTTTAAAACAGCCGTAAGTTAAACACGGGTTAAACACAGTTTAAGATAGGTAACCTACACATTTTACACCTGACTAGACGAAGGATGACTTTTCAACAGGAACAATACGAGCTTCTCCACAAAGCTGTACTGGTAGCTTCTGTTTGTATGGGACGAACCATCTCATCTACTTGTATAACACAGAGGTTAGCGGCCCTGGAGAAGAGGAATCTGACGGGAAAAACAGGGATAGAAGCTGAGTTTGATGTCAGTGTATGACTTATCTATATCTAATCGTTCTCGTATCTTATACGTAGTAAAAGTGGTGTAGCCAGGATCGTCTCAACGGATGGGGTTCCAATTTTTACCCGGGGACAAACTTTCGATTTGCCCCCCCCCCCTCAAGCTATTGATTTGCACACCCCCCCCTCAAACTTTTGATTTCCCCCCCCCCTCAAACTTTCGATCTGCACCCCCCCTCTCATACTTTTTATATATACCGAGGGGTCTATGGGGGGGGGTTATGATCCCCCTAACCCCCCCCCCTGCCTACGCCACTGCGTAGTAATATAGATGTTAAATAAATAGTTATACCTCTATCTGTTTTAGTATTAATATAATGATGATCCATGATGATACTAGTTAAAAGTAGTCCGAATGTCGTTGGTGATACAATGTCATTAGGAAAATAGATACAATGACCACATGTTAACACTGTCATTTCTCTTGCAGTCTGTGTGTGAAGTAGTTGCTCAGTTATCAAACAAAAGTACCGATGACGAAAATAATGTCTATGAAAATAATTTTGTTTCAAACTACAGTAAGGATGGAATTATTTTTAACATATTTTTTAAAACATTATCTAAAGTTATCAATTTATATTCAAGTGTGTTATAAAAGTTTGGTTGCTTTAACGATTCCTTTTAATGTCGTATTCTTCAATACAGTAGGCCTGGACCATACACTTCATCTTGTTCCAGAGTCGAGCGGGTTAGGTGAACACGTCAAAGCCGAGCTGGTTCCTGTAGGTTACACTTGATCGTTAAATTTAAGCGTTACATTTTAGCGTTACATTTTGGGCGATTTTCTAATTGATTATTTTTTTAGTTTTATTTGTAATTTATTAAAAAAAACATTATTTCAGAGTTTTTATAGAAACTATTTCGTTCTAAATGTTAAACTATGTAAAAAAAAATTTCTACTACTCATATTTTCAGAGCTTTACAAAACCAAACGATCAAATATTGACCTATACTCCAGATCAATCAACAGTTATTGATTTCTGGCGGCTTGTGGCTCAGTATAACGTGTCTCTGGTTGTTGTGGCTGAGGGAAAGAGCTCACAGTCAGATGCTGTAAGGTTTGAGCATGTTACACAATAGGTGTAACATTAACTGATTTAAATACACATAATAATATTAGTCACAGGCTGAATTGAATGCAAAAGAAATCAAAAGTAATTCAAACTAGCCTTCGCCATAATTAGCAAACATCGGTGTGTAAGACTGTACATTTTTACATTAACACACACACACACACTATCTCTCTCTCTCACACACACACATCTATATACATATAAACGGTATGTATATATAAACTCACGTTATTTCTCATTTTTTTATCATTATTGTAGACAGAAGAATACGTATCTAATAGCTTAAACGAGACGATGAATTTTGGACCACATAAAATCAAATCTCTTGATGTTCAAAGATCGAAACTATGGGAAGACATTCAAGTTTCAGTCAAGTCTAAAGTGAAAAGCTCCGCCTTAACAACCATGAAACAGGTTAGTAATAAATAATTATCTATGTGTTTTCATTTGACTTAGTTGGTGATCAGTGTGAAGAATATAATATAGATCATTACATTTGACAACGGTATAATTGGTTCGATATTTTAGAGTTCTGGTGACACTACAGTAACAATTATAAAGAGCAACTCGTTAGATCTGGATGACAAAAACATACTCAAATTTGTGAAACATATCAGGTCCAGCATCTCTCGTAAACAGGGGAGGGTACTCTACATGTGCAAGTAGGTGGAAAATATTAACACAGTTATCTCCTTTTAATACCTAAAACAATTTCATTATTTTCATTGAAAAACCATTATCAAGTGTTCAATATATTTTTAATTGTGACAATAGAAAGTTACAAACATTTTAAATCGGTCTGACAATATTTTTTTCTACAGAGATGGAGTTACACTCAGCAGCTTGACGTGTGTGTTGTGTCTGCTACTTGACAGAATGGACACTGACCAATGTCTGACAGTACCGCTCGTGGTTGGCGCCGTGAAAAGTGTCAACCCGGGTTTTATCCCTACACTGGTATGATCTTTAGTACATCTTTTCTCCATCCTACACTGGTATGATCTTTAGTACATCTTTTCTCCATCCTACACTGGTATGATCTTTAGTACATCTTTTCACCATCCTACACTGGTATGATCTTTAGTACATCTTTTCTCCATCCTACACTGGTATGATCTTTAGTACATCTTTTCTCCATCCTACACTGGTATGATCTTTAGTACATCTTTTCTGTATCCTACACTGGTATGATCTTTAGTACATCTTTTCTGTATCCTACACTGGTATGATCTTTAGTACATCTTTTCTGTATCCTACACGTGTATGATCTTTAGTACATCTTTTCTGTATCCTACACTGGTATGATCTTTAGTCATTTCTTTAACCTGCACTTTTATGATCTTTAGTCTTTTCTTTATCCTACAATGGTGATATCTTTAGTTTGTTAATTCTTTAATCTACACTATGATCTTTAGTTCGTTTTTTTTAATCATTCTTTTGCATGATCTTTAGACAGTGGTTTCTTTATCCTACACTGGTATGATACACTTGTCATTTCTTCATAAACATTTTACTTTCTTAATGATGCAGAAATATATTGATTAAAAAAAACAACTGAACTAACAAATGTAATAAAGAGTTAAACTTAACTAAGTACTGTCTTTGAATATGATGTATACTGTAGTTCTAATCTTACCTTGTATCACCAGGACCATTATGGCTGCCTATACCGTGTGTTACACCGTTACACTGAGACAAATCCCAACTACAACAATTTTTCCTTCAAGAAACCTGTGGAAGTTGATGGTAAAGATGGCGGGAGTCTACAAGAAGATGAGAACATTTACGCCAACACCACATAATATCTACTGCTCTGCTTTCTAATGTGTATAGTAAAATATTAGAAATCTTTTGGACATTTGTTTTCAATTTATATTATTCAAAAGCAGGAATTTGAGTAAAAAAGTAATTTAATAAAATGAAATTAAAACTAAAACCTCTAATTTAAGTGTTTTAGCCAATATATCTTCTAAAATAATTAGCCAAAACGCATTTTATTAAGTATCTATTAGAAATGTTTCAATATGTATTCAAATATTGTAATAAATAACTTTATTTAATGTATACTTGTCATAAAATTTAAAAATGTTTCAAAATAAAGTCTTTTTTGTTTGCTGAATGTGTAGAAACTATTTGATAATGATTATTAATTGCAGTGTGAAAAAAAATATTATACTAGAAAAAATATTACTTTTCTTGCAAAGGGAGCTAACCAAATGAGAACGAACTCATATGCTAATCTTTTAATTTTAATACATATTTAAATTATAGTCTTATATTTATGGAAAACGTTAAATGGAAGTTTAAGAATAAGGATAGTGTTTAGAAGACGTGACTACATCTCCGAAAACGAAATCAAGTAAGAAGACACAGTGTTGTATAACTGCATGGCATTTAACAAAAGTGTGGTGGAAAAATGATGCAATTTGGATGGGTTTTTTTTTTAAATTATTTAAATTGTATTAATGTGTACAGATTGTTAATTCTTTGCTGTGTATATTTTACTTCCTTGTTAGGAGTTAAAAAATCTAAAATACAATATCAATTATAACACCTTTTAAGGTGTATAGTGGGAACAATCAGCCAACACTTATACCAGGAAGGGGATTACACATTACAGGGGAATATCCAGCAAGTATATACTATACTTAATGATAATGTTAACTGTTCGAAAAATATCATAATTTTGTATTTCAAATTTCAAGTTTCAAATTGCAATGCTTTGTTGCATTGAGTAAATTTAGAAGTTATTTCAACAGTATCTGCCAACCTAATTTACTGTAAACTTCTAACAATACTGCACTCAAATAGTAAAAATACATTTTAAGATTGGAGTTATGCAGTATATTTTATTCAAAACGTGTAGTTAAACGGCGGTGCTATGGCGAATGACTGTTATCACAAAAAACTCTACTTCACATTAGTCTCAAGAGCTCATTTCCGTCCCTGAAAAGTGCCTGGCACGCGTCAGCTTGGTATAGTGGGATCCTATCATATGTCCATCTCATACAAA
This sequence comes from Physella acuta, assembly GCF_028476545.2. Taxonomy (NCBI): domain Eukaryota; kingdom Metazoa; phylum Mollusca; class Gastropoda; family Physidae; genus Physella; species Physella acuta. Next base: position 253,966 of record NW_026732334.1, read on the forward strand.
CAGGTCAGCTATACTTCACATGCACAATGGACCGCCATAGTAGAAAGAAATATATATATGAAACAGTTTTAGCTAAGCAGTTAGTTAGTTGCTTAATTAAAACAAACAAATGCTTTAATATTTATCTCTATCTTAGAGATTGTATTATAACTTTAAGGAAAATGCCCTCCAGCCCCCCCCCCCCCCCCAACACCCCTCGTCACCTATATAATATCACAATTTAGCACGCACCAGTCTATTCCCCTGATGACCCTTTAAAATGTCACATCCTTGAACAATCTTCTTGCACACAATTCAAACATGCACAAATGAAAATAATATTACATTAAAACAGGTAATTGCAATAGTTTTAAACATGTTTTCAATTGAAGCCATGTAAGTACATTCATAATATATATATATATATATATATATATATATATATATATATATATATATATATATATATTTATATATATACATCTATAATATAACGCTGCTGGTAGTGTGTCAGTCCTTCCTTCCTTCCTTCCTTCCTTCCGTCATCGCTATAGATTTTGGAACCATAAAAGTAAACATTCGCACCATGCTGTGCTTTTCAGTGCACCGCAGTGTCTTATTATAAGTATTAGAGTAGGGTTTGTTTATATAGCGGCATAGAGCTATTTTATAATTGCCACGGTTTTTACTCTTTCGCATAACGTCAAGAAAATATTAAATACACGCAAACTGCTAAAACGTATTAAAAAGATTAATGTCAAATATCATTTTCGTTTAGGTTCCCAGAAAAAGTGGATACATTTTAATAAGATAATAACAGTACGGTAGAAAAATCAAATTAATTTAACTCTTTTCTAATTTTGACAAAGGAGGTAATTTAAAAATACATTAAACTCACGCTAATAAAAAATGTAAATGCAAATATACGTTCGTCATAGAAGGAATTAGTGTTGCAATGATATAATTAGCAAAATGTGAATGCAAATTATTCGGATGTGTAAGAGGAAATTATTGTTAGAAAATTATAATTAGCATGGATTGATAAAAGGCAATCTTTTATTTATTTTATTCACTGAATGTAGGCCCTACTGTTTATTACTTATAATTTTTAATCAACTATTCAGCTCTATTATAGACGCGTCATCACGTTCATTAGGTGCGCAATGGTTTTAGTTATGAAACTCTATTGTAAATTTTTAAAATTTAAAGTACTGGAAAAAAATGCGTGAATCGATAAAGTGAAATATTTTATATATTATAGATACTGCCTATTATTTATACTGTTTTCTAATTATTATTCTATCTTTCGGGTTTTATAGGAGAGGCGTAGCGAGGGGGGGGGGGGCATATGTCCCCGGGTGCCGACCTTGGGGGGCGCCAAAGTGGGTTGTAAAAAATTTGCGAGGGGGGGGGGTGGTGGAAATCGAAGGTTTTAGGGCGGGGGGGGGGGGGGAAGGGGTGCAAATCGAAAGTTTTAGGGGGGTGCAAATCACCGGAAAGGGCGCGATTTGGCGCTACGGGCTAGACTGTGAGCAATATGCCTTTATGATTGCATTTAAATTGTGTTTATGTTATGAGTGTTGTGTTTGTTTTTTCGTTGTTTTTTTTTTTTTTTTTTTTTTTTTTTGCGTTCGTTTGTATTGTGTTTAGTTTTGTTCTGTTGGTACATTTAAAAAAGATTTACCGTGGCGGAGCACGGGATGTAGCTAGTATGTATATATGCAAATAGTATTAAATAATATACTTTAATTGAAACGTTATTAAGTTGTATTAAGGATGAGTGATACCACTTGAATTAAGTTTAACTAATATGAAATAATAATTATGAAGTTAAACAGTATATGCTAAAAGTAGTGTGTTATACTAAAACCTTTGTGAATTTATTTCCTGAATCATATAGACAGTTGTAATCTATAGCAAGGTAATGTCAATGTATTACTATTATTTTATTTGAATGAACGTTATTATTTAACCTTTAAAAACTCTTTCTGGTTGATCAATAACTCTAAACTTATTTTTGATATGTCTATTAATTTAGATATATTTAACATTTTATTGATTTAAAATTTAATCCTATCACAATGTTTCAATGTGTAAGTAATAACGAGTTATTTATTACTTGACGAGAAAATGGTGGATATTTAAAGTTGAAATACAATGTGGAATGTTGTTAGGCAAATTGCGAGTTCTTCGAGAATTTTATACAGACAAAATGAAGTTTAAGAAATATTCAAATAAATTCAACCCTACGTTATTGTTCGGTGGTATATAGTCAGTGAAACCAAACGAAATATCGACAAATCCATTTTTAAGGGCTTCAATGAAATATTTTTTATCTTTGCAGAATATTAAATGTCGGACTTTAATGTACCCTACCTAGACAAATTTAATGTTTTTATCTCTGCACCTTACGCATTACTAAAGCAAGCTTTTGCTTTATTCTTTTAACAATGAAATAACGTAGGTCTGTTATTTGTTAATGAATAAAGTTGATACTCGAAAACAGTGTATCTTCCAAACTTTTTCCCCGGGTGGGGGGAGGGGGGAACACTTAATATACTAGGTTGCGGGGGGGGGGGGAGTGGATTACATTGGTAAAAGTAAATATTTTCTATATAAATTCCATTTCGTTCAATGGAGAGAGGAGGGGGGGGGGGGTCGGTAGACTTTATGGGGTGGGAGGGAGGGGTGGTTCCAAAAAGAGATGCATGGAAGAAACTGCTCGAAAATCGGTTGTCTAAGTTTGTATCAGTTGATTTAAAAAAATGTTTTGCAAACGTATTTTTAATGGCAATGTTATTTGGAATTAAACAACCTGACTTATAAATAGGTTATGTTGGTCAAAACAATTAACAGACAATCACCAGCAGTAAACAGAGGACTATATATCATAAAGTGCTTGAAATACATTTTAGACAAGGATGCAAAGTTTCGGGGTGATGTGAGTAACCTAAATGGAAAGGTTTCTTTAAAGGCAAAATATTTACCTGTTCTCTGTATTGCCAAAGGTAAACAAACCATTTTTAAAAAATATTCATTGAGTGATATTTTCCAGCTATTTTTTCTTTTAATGTTTTTTTCTCCATTTAATTTGTTCTCAGTAAACGTAATGCTATAATACACATGTTCGTTCATGTTCAAAGTTATGATTGGGCCCCTTTCAGCTAATTGGACCTATGCAATTATTTAAAATGCAGTCGATTACTCAACAAAAAATGTGCTCTATTAAAACAATGTTTTTTTTTTCCCCATTCACAGTAATAAACCTCAAATAAAAACGATGAGAAAAGCTGCAATATTTCTATTAGCCATTTGTCATTTGATTTACAACGCAAATTCAGGTAACATAGTATGTAAGCCCTATATGACATTTTGTGTGAATCTACATAACTCCATTATAATTATAACATTAACTATCACTTGTTTAATTAAGTATGGATTTAAACTTCAAGTCACTGTTTACTAATTGTGAATTCACTTTGTATAAATGCAGGGTTTTCTCCATGCATCTCTTATAAGCATGTCCCCAACACCTTACCTGCGGACAACATTTTAAAAAAAATATAATTTATGTAGAAAAGCAATACTTAAACCAGTCTCCAGAAGACTATGCCCCCAACTCCAGCAATTTAAAGGGCTTACCCGAAGAAAAAGTTCTAAAATAAACCATGTTTGGAAGTTTTTATTTTTAAAAATCGGCTATCACACAAGTTAGTTAACCATCTAGTAAAATATACATCATCCATTGGGAATACATTACACAACACATATTATGTCGTTATTTTAATCAACCCTCATAATATGCAATATTTCTCCTGCATAGAAGCATTTGCGATGAATAGTACGCGACCAAAGAAATACATTTTCTGATTTTAAAAGTAATTTTAAGTAATTAAAAGATCTTATGATTTTAGCGATTGTTTGAACTATCTTTGTTGAAATCCATTGTGAATGTTATATATGTATTTTGCATTGTTTTATTATTTCTAATTAGAGATTGCTTAAAAACATTTTAAATGTGCGTTAAGCTATGGTTAAAAGTAAACTGCATGGTACTTAAAACTTAAACGTACTAAGCAAAAAAATAAATAAAATAGAATGAATTGAGTCTATCTGGAATTTTGGATAAATACTGACCTAATATTAACACTTTATGTTATTTTCAGCCTTTATTTTGTAGTATAAAAATTGGAATTGTTCTATGCTTATTTATTATATTGAAGTTACTGTACACGTTTTGAATTGTACAGTTGTATTTTTCGCACATTTTATAATGTAATGAAGTCGTGTATCGTGTTATTATTTTACTAACTTTAGAATGTGACAATGGTAAATTTGGAGCTACATGCAATAGTACATGCAGTCTAAATTGTGCAGAACAATTGTGCGACGCAGTCAGTGGAAAATGTAAAGAATGCCCACCAGGAAAAATGGGAGATTACTGTGATAAGAGTAAGTAGATCTTTTTTTCCCTTGCCAACTGAAGCGTACAATATCGATTATTACGTTATGTTTATGTGGAGCGTTTCGTTTCTTACTCCCAAATGCTAAAGAATGGGGCTTTTTTTGTTGCAATTATCAGATTAGTCTAGTTATTTCATGTTACATTATTGATAACAGAAAAAGTATTGTCAAAATTGCGGAAAAAAGAAAACATGCTCACGGGTAAGTACATATCTTCTGAAATTACGATATCTTTAAGAACAAAATATTTTTGAACAAATTGCTATATTTACATTTTTGTTGAATCGTCCCACTTATGTGACACTAGCAAGAAAAAAAAATGTTTTTTTTTCAAATTATTTGTTATTATTAAATTATAGTTCCCTGTTGACATTTGAGTGTTAAATACTTTTTATATATATTCAAATGACATGGACATATTTTAAAAATTATATATTATTGTTTGTGAATATTTACATCGCTATTTCCCAGGTATCAGAATTACTCCAACTCAAGTGCTTAATGTGTGATTATTCTTGATTATGTTAATTTACCTCGGTGCTGTGAATTTTCCAACTAAATAATGCTTCAATTTTATAAGACGACGATAATAACAATGGTCATGATTTAGATTACTAAAATTCTGACTACAATTGCAAATACTGTTTAACAGGATGTTCAAGATACATAAAGCAGAAAAGATGCGTGAGAAATGCACTATTGCCGTCCCAAAATGTCATTCTGTTCCAAAGTGTCTATCTTACCAGTTTTACTATTCTAATTTTTACAACGCTTACTAAGAGATTGCTAGTGTTAGATGGTTACCTGTTCAGATGATGTGCTTTCGTGGATGCGAGTCATGTACATTCAATATAGTTTCCGGAGACGGACTCGGGCTATAGAAATAAGATATATTTAGTCTTCAAATTGCGTACACAAAACATACACATTGTCAAGGTTCGTGAAAGGTTCATCAACTTGATCAATCCTTCTAAGATTTGCTTAGCAATGTCAAGCTAAACACTCATATGATATGGACACGTAGCATGATCAAGCAATTTTTCTATGACTATCCTGAAGGGCACAGTATTAGGGTGGGAGGGGGGTAGAGAATAACAAAAGAAAAGACGGTTGACTGTTAAATTTTTAAACACTGATACATTGTGATAATTATGCTTTTAGTCAAATTGAAACATCTAATTTGAAACACCATTAATTGTATCATATACTTGGTAGTAGTATTTAAAAACGTGTTTAATTTCTATGGTCTCATTAGTCTCATATTATCTAACATATAAGCCATAAATGATGTAACCATGTTTTTATATACAATATTCAGAAAGCGATTGGGATACTTACGGGCTTAACTGTAGTAAAGGGTGCTCAAGACAATGTAAACCTATAACTGGCAGCTGCTTTTCATGTAACGGTGGCTTCAGTCAAACTCATTGCATCACTCGATTGAAACCAGTACAAAGTGTTGATACCCTCTTTTTGGTTTATGAAAAATAACATACAAGATGCTGCTGCGCTGAATATTTTGGATGTGTTAATTTTTATATTATTTTTTTAATGAATGATAAAATACTGATGTGTATTAATAAAATAAAGAATAGGAATTTGAAACGCTATGTTTTGAAATTTAGTTCCAATAAGTATTATTATTAAAAACGTAAAAATAATAAGATAAAAACGTTTCATATATAAAAGGAAACATATTTATCTTAATTTCTTTGTAACCTTTGTTGAAAAAAAAATTCCTCAGATTTTATTTGTAGGGTAATACTAAACAATTAGTTTACTTTTCTTAGTTAAAAGCTTACTTCTTTTTAAAGCAGCTTAAATTATTTTTTGCTGTACATTTTAAACCAATTAAGTAATTCAAACTTTTATTGATTTATGTGAAAGAGGTCATCCATAAATGACGTCCTGCTTTTTTTGACGATTTTTACCTCCCCCCTCCCCTCCGTCACACATCGTCACAAAAAGCCAGACCCCCCCCCCCCAAATGACGTCACATCTCAGCCTACAACCCCCCTCAAAATTTGCAGTTAAATATTTTTTTAAACATCGATATTTTTCCAAAATTTTGTCTGAACTCTGTCAACATAGAATCTTTTAATCAATTCCTATTACAATATATTAAAACAGTTTTCTAAAACGCTAAATAACGTCTAAAATTAGTTTTCTAACATTGCTTTTTATAATTCAAAAGTGTGGCGTCGCCCCATCTGAACCCTTCCCCCTCATCACACACCGTCACAAAATTACGGACTTCTCCCCCCCCCCCCCCCTACGAGTGTGACTGCATTTATGGACGACCCCAAAAGCTTAGTTAATTATAAAAATGTGAGTTAGTTACTACCTTAAAATAAAACAGGTATTTATAAATAAACATTTGCAGACTTGTTGTATAAACACTCTAAAAATAGAATTATGTAATTTATATCCAAAAATGAATGTCCTATTTATAAGGATATATAAATGTCATACACCAGCTAAACAATCCCAACACATTTTTATACATTATTGATAAAATATTTACTTTTCTTTAACAAAACATATATTTAGGCAAAAAAGTAAAAAGCATAAAACGTTTCCGAAAACCAATGCAACAGCGTACAACAGTTAAACACGAAAACAACAGCAGCTACCCTTGCAGTCAGAGTTGTTCAGATCAACTTTGCGATCCAATAACTGGCCATTGTAAAGTATGTCCGCCTGGGAAACAAGGAGCTCACTGCGAGAAAGGTAGATTATAAAAGTTCTTACATTTCTTAGCAAATGAATGTTGCCTTATTTGGCGCACCCCTTACCGAAAGTTTCTAATTCATACGTGAAATTTTTACTAGATAAAAATCATTTATTTATGAAAATTTAATTATTATTAAACTGATAATAAATTGAATTGATTATAGCTTTCTAGACGATTATTTTTCATTATCTGTTTTCTTAAAAAGTGTGTCTCAATTTTTAAAGTTTAGCATTCCAAATTTTTCGACTTTTTATAAATCAATCATAAGTAATAAAACAAAAATTAATATGAAAAACTCTTAGTTAAACCCATAAATAGTTTATCTATGATGCAAAGATAATTCAAAATAAATCTTTCACATTGTTTAGAATATTGCAAAGGTTATAAATGTTTTTCCTTAATGGCACCTGCGTGGCAGCATTCTGAAGTAAACTAAATTCTATCCAGTCGAATAATAACACGGTAGTAATCGCTTCACGTAAAGTCATAAATAAACTTAACGCTAACGCTGACATAGCAAACAACTCATTGAAGCTGTCATTTTAGTATATGGTGAATCTTATGCATATATCCTTTCTGTGCATAATATTGTGTTTTAAAATGTATGTGTCTTTGTAAAAAAATGAATTTTTAAGAAGAAAAATAATTACTATTATTTTTGTGGTAATATGAAGTAAAATCATCTACACTTCTTTATTTCTGCGTCCCTAAATATTAAAGGGTTACACCATTGTATTATAAATATTTTAGTATAGCAAAATATTCCTACTAAATACTTAAGTATGAAAAAACACTGTGTCCAAGCGATACTTATGGAATGAAATGCAATAAAGCCTCTGGTTGTCAGAATGGTACACATTAACTCTGTCATCTAATAAAAGGACAGCGTAAAACATGTAGATTTAGAACTGGAATAATGGGAGATTACTTTGACAAAGATAGAAAGTTATAATATTTAATGATCGCTGAATGAGTAAGCTTATATTATCTTTCTTTCTTAAATTTAAAGTAGAATTTCATTTATAAAGTATTGACTTTTTGCAAACAGTTTGCACGCACTGTTTCTCGTTGTTGAACATCTATCAAATTTTTTATATTTTGCTCATTTGTTTTCAAAACATAATGTAGACTGCAGTATGTACAGATACGGATTAAACTGTAGGCAAATGTGTTCAAGTCGATGCAAAGATTCTAAATGTAACCCAGTAAATGGTACCTGCTTGTCATGTAATGCTGGCTACACGGGAGCTGATTGCCTCACTCGTGAGTAATGTTTGATATACAAGTCCACTAATGTAAATGTGAAAAGAAATTTAAATAGTGCAAGTTAATGAGCACAGCCTCTACGCTGATAAAATTAGAACACCTTACTTGTACCAGCACCTCGAGAATATTTTAAAACGAAATGTATTGATATGGTTTCCGATTATTGTTTATATGAGTACAATTACTTTTTTTTTTACTTATCCACTCTGAATGAATTTTAAAATGTTGCATACTTTTATTCTTTAAAATTATTGCACAATAGTTTTGTAAGGATTTTAGTTTTATCACACAAATAGCATCAAGAGTGATTGTCGATATTGTGTGACCCACTCCTATTGCTCACACAAACACACACAAACACACACACACACACATGAACACACGCACACGCACACGCACACATACACACAGAGGCGTAGCGAGGGGGGGGGCGGAGGTGCGGACCGCACCGGGCTACACCATTTACGGGGTGACACCAATGCAAAAAATAGCAAGATATATAGAGAAAAATGATTAATTCGAGTGTTAAATAGTCTTTTAAGAGGTGCAGCCAATCGAAAGTTTGAGGAAGGGTGCAAATCAAAAGTTTGAGGAGGGGGGGGGGGGTTGCAAATCGAAAATTGAAAGTTTTGTCCCCGGGAAGGGTCGCTACGTCTCTGGGGGGTGACACCATTAAGTGCCGCACCGGGTAACACCCGACGTCGCTACGCCACTGCATACAAACACTCTCGCTCTCTCAATATATCTATAATATAAGAGGCTAGGTATTTTTCTATAGTTGCCACAGTTTTACCCTTTCGCATAACGTTAAGAAAATATTAAATACACGAAAATTGCTAAAACATATTAAACTGATCAACGTCAAATAGCATTTTAGTTTTGATTCCTAGAAAAAGTGGATATATTTTAATAATTTGTAATTTTGTCAAGGGATGTTATTTAAAAATAAACCAACTCACTCTAATTAATAAAATAAGAATGCAAAATCTCCAGATGTGTAAAAGGACATTATTGTTGGAATATTATAATTAGCATGGATTGAAAAAAAAAATGCTATCTTTTATTTACTTTATTCACTGAACGTACTGTTTACTAATTATAATTTTTAATCAACTATTTCGCACTATCATACTGGCGTCAACACGTTCATTAGGTGCGCAATGGTTTTAGTCATGAAACTCTACTGTAATTTTTTAAATTTAAAGTACTTAAAAAATGCATAAATTGATAAAGTGCAATAATGTAGGTAACACACGGACAATTTAAATACTGCTTTTTATTTATTATATGCACTGAACGTATTGTTTACTAATTATTATTCTATCTTTCGGTTTGCGTTTACTGAATCAGGCGCGTCCGACGGCGCTCGGACAGGATGCGATTTTGCGCCACGGGCTAGACTGTGAGCACTATGAATTTATTTTTGCATTTAAGTTGTGTTTATGTTATGAGTGTTAAGTTTGTTTTTTCGTTTGTGTTTTTTTTTTGCGTTTGCATTTGTGTTTGCATTGTGTTCGTGTTTTCATTTGTGTTTTTATTTGCGTTTGTTTTTACTTTCTCGTACATACGAAGTATAGAGTGAGTCTTGTAATCGTGCAAAAAAAAAAATCCAGATTTTTACAAATCTCGACGTTTTACATCTCACTGATACGGAATAACATAATTTTGCAATCTTGTCCGTATGTCTGGGTGTCTGTCTGTGTGTCTGTGTGTGTGTGTAAACACGATAACTTGAGTACCGTTACAGATAGGTTGATGAAATTTCATATATAAGTATTTTATCAAAATCGTAGATCCGTATCAACTTTTGAGCGATTTCCGATAACCGGAAGTGGTACTTTTTCTACTTTGAATTTTTCAAAAGCCTATAACTTGAGCACTATTTCAGATAGATAAATGAAATTTCACATGTAAGTAAAAGATCTAATTCTCTATTCTCTGTCAAATTTTGAGTAATTTCCGTTGACCGTAAGTACTAATTTACGCTATTTCCGATTTCTCAAAAAACGCATGCAAATTTATAAAGTAATAATAATATTGCGCACTATTATGCACTTTTTTATTTGGCGTTCACTTTTTGTGCAATTTTTTTTGTCTACGATATATATATATATATATATATATATATATATATATATATATATATATATATATATATATATATATATATATATATATATACATATATATCGCGGAAATTGAGTACTATAAATAGGAAACAATGATTTTTGCTTTTATAGTTATATGAAACAACGAATTAATTAACATTTTAAGTCAAATTTCTTGTCATTGAATTTTTACCTGCATACAAAATAGAAATCGAAAATTCCGTAAAGAACTACTTTCGTTCTCCGGAAATTAGTCAAAATTCGACAGATTTAAGATGATAAGATTGTATACCTATTTTTGAAATTTCGATCATCTAAATGAAATTGTAGGCCGACTTGCGATCAGTATTTTAGAAACCGGAGCTACAACTATCGGAGGTCACTGAAAAATTTTAAATAAATTTAAGTATAAGATCCGACACTTATATATCAAATGTTTTCTACCTAAGTGCAACATAACTTAAAGTTTTCACACAAAAATTTATATATATATATATATATATATATATATATATATATATATATATATATATATATATATATATATATATATATATATATATATATATATATATATATATATATGGTGACAGGACAAATGATCTCAGGACAAATGATCTCAATGACAAATGATCTCACGGACAAAGTTACCAGGACAAAATATATCAGGACAAAAGATACCATGGACAAATGATCTCAGACAAAATATCTCAGACAAAATATCCCACAGCAAAATTTCAAAAGTGTATTGGATACTTTTAGTTGATCTGAACAGTTTTTTTATTGACTGTCATATGGTTTTGTTTACTATGTTTAATATTGTTTATAGGCCTATAAAATATAATAATTGTAAGAAATGTTTGCCGTATAAATTTGCCATATTGTACTAAGCATTTTAAAATTGAGATTACTAATAAAGAATGCGAAGATTTGTTTCGAAATACAGCGTAGGTTGGCTTGACAAACATGAGGCAATCCTACCACGTCAGGTGGACGAAACTAGATCAAAGGGAACGAAATAATAATAAAGACACACCTTCGTATCAAGGTGGCAGCCAGCTTTGATGACAGAGACATGCCTTATTGGAAAGACAACCGCCCTCCATGGGCAATACAACTAGCATCCAATGTCAATTGTTATGCGTCGGTCACACCTTAGTGATCAGGTGACAAATGCTTATTTAAACGACGGTGGTCATCGCGGAGCGAAGTTTTTCATGGTGTGCATGCTAACAAAGAAGTATTAGTGGTGATTACTCAGCTAAGGCCTCTTTCGTTACCTCGCATTAGGGCATTAGTTTCTAATGAATTTCTGTTTATAAAAGCCATAAGTAGAGCAGCAGGCAAAGAAATTTGGAAGTGTCAAGTAAGAACATGTAGGCTACAGCGAAAGTTCACACAATACATGATCACATAGTATTGGAAATGTGTGATCATAACGATGTACCTGCCAGCAAAGTAACGAAAACTTTATTTTTGTGTTGATGATGCAGTAAAAACAACAGTTTTAAGTTAAGAACCTGAAGACCCATTCACATTTGTTTGTTAAGTTTAACAAATTCATTTTATAACAATCAATTATTATGCGTAAAAAGAGTAAACAAAACCATATTGACAATCAAAAAGTTCAAATTAACTTAAAATCATCGTTCATATCATTAAAATTTTGCTGTGAGATATTTTGTCTGAGATATTTTGTCTGAGATCATTTGTCCATGCTATCATTTGTCCTGATATATTTTGTCCTGGTATCTTTTGTCCGTGAGATCATTTGTCCATGAGATCATTTGTCCTGAGATCATTTGTCTGAGATATTTTGTCTGAGATAATTTGTCCTGAGATCATTTGTCATGGAACCATATATAGTTAAGATGGTGGTGTTATTATAACAATCTTTAATAATACACAAATACATACATTCATTTTGACAAACATAATTAAAACAAGTTATGCAGGTCTACTTTTGCAAATATTACAAATTTTAGAACCGAATGAAAACAGACACAGATTTTCACCAGTTATCCTAAAAATCATTACGCAGACATTGTACACATTCTTTATATATGTCCATCTAAGATGTCAAATGTGTGAATATTGAAAAAAACATTTCTAATAACAGCGTGTTCAAACGGTAGTTACGGAAATAACTGCAGCAGTGAGTGTAGTCAGAATTGTGCAAATCAACTTTGTTATCCAGACAATGGAAGATGTATATCGTGTCCTTATGGACAAAAAGGAGAGTTCTGCGAACAAAGTAGGTTTTAACCGTTTTCAATCATTATTCCTAGAGTCGTTTATATTGTACTGACACACTTTTCTAGGTTATCCACTCCTGAATTTCGACACTTTACAAAGTTAATATATTAAAAAAAACAGAATACTTTTTTGACAAATACAGAATTTCATTTTGTCAAATCAGTTTGCATTATTTCTAAAATTGTATGCTTTCTAAATATGCATTATACAGATTGCTCTCAGAACACTTACGGAAGAAGCTGTAAAGAAAAGTGTTCAATATTCTGCAAGGATTTTAAATGTGACCCAGTAGATGGTCGCTGTCTGGCTTGTCGTGAAGGCTATATGGGAGCTAATTGCCTCACTCGTGAGTAGCTTGTTTGTCAACAATATGAATCATAACCGGTCGAATGTATTGTGAAGTATGAAAAACAACACACTCTTCACTGTACAATATCCTACGTACACACAATTTGAGAATGTCACACAATTATAAATCAATTAAAATAAACACAAAATCTATCGAACTTTTCTCAATTGAGATTCTTTTTTAATATAGATCTATTAATATTTTTTTAATGAAAGGATTTAGACATGCATACTCAGTGTAAATATAGATAATGGTTATAAGACGTCAAAAACCAAAGAAAAACTAACATTTCACAGTTTGATTTTGTACTCAAATTTAATACTTTTTCTTACACCACCTGTGTTTAAAAAAATCTTAATGATTAAATAATTTTAAATTAAAAATAATAGTTTCGCTGTCTGTGTAATTATCTGTCTATGTATCTGACAAGAACGCTATAGAGAAAACATAAGCAAAATAAAAACATGCATCAAATATATCAAATATATCAAATATATTCTACCTAAGTGCAACATAACTTAAGTTAAAATGTTCACAAAAAATGTTGCGGGTGTATAAATGTACTCTGTGTATATATATATATATATATATATATATATATATTTATATATATATATATATATATATATATATATATATATATAAATTTATATATACATATATATATATATATATATATATATACATACATATGGATATATATTGTTAAAATAGTGCTGTTTTAAAAACAATCTGTAATAATCCACACATACACACATTCATTTTGACAAACATAATTAAAACAATTTAAGTAGGTCTACTTTTGCAAATATTATAAAGGGGTTATTCATAAATGACGTCACACTCGTAGGGGGAGGGGGGGGGTCCTTAATTTTGTGACGATGTGTGATGACGGGGAGGGAAGGGGGTTCAGATGTTGCGACGTCACATTTTTGCATTATAAAAAAGCAATGTTAGAAAGTGAGTTTTAGATGTTATTTCGCGTTTTAGATAACTGTTTTAATAAATTGTAATAGTTTAGACAAGATTTTGGAAAAATATCGATGTTTTAAAAAAAATTCAACTGCAATTTTGAGGGGGGTTTTAGGTTGAGGTGTGACGTCATTTAGGGGGGGGGGGAGTCTGGCTTTTTGTGACGACGTGTGACGGAGGGTAGGGGGGGGGGGAGGTAAAAATCGTCGAAAAAAGCGTGACGTCATTTATGGATGATCCCAAACTTTAGAACCCCATGACAACAGACACGAATTTTCACAAGCTATCCTAAAAATCATTACGCAGACATTATACATATTCTTTATATTTGTTCATCTAAAATGTCAAATCGTTAATATTGAAAAAAAAGCTTTTCTAATGACAGGGTGTTCAAACGGTAGTTACGGAATTAACTGCAGTAGTGAGTGTAGTCAGAATTGTGCAAATCAACTTTGTTATCCAGACAATGGAAGATGTATGTCGTGTCCATATGGACAAAAAGGAGAGTTCTGCGAACAAAGTAGGTTTTAACCGTTTTCAATCATTATTCCTAGAGTCGTTTATATTGTACTGACACACTTTTCTAGGTTATCCACTCCTGAATTTCGACACTTTACAAAGTTAATATATTAAAAAAAACAGAATACTTTTTTGACAAATACAGAATTTCATTTTGTCAAATCAGTTTGCATTATTTCTAAAATTGTATGCTTTCTAAGTATGCATTATACAGATTGCTCTCAGAACACTTACGGAAGAAGCTGTAAAGAAAAGTGTTCAATATTCTGCAAGGATTTTAAATGTGACCCAGTAGATGGTCGCTGTCTGGCTTGTCGTGAAGGCTATATGGGAGCTAATTGCCTCACTCGTGAGTAGCTTGTTTGTCAACAATATGAATCATTACCGGTCGAATGTATTGTGATGTATGAAAAACAACACACTCTTCACTGTACAATATCCTACGTACACACAATTTGAGAATGTCACACAATTATAAATCAATTAAAATAAACACAAAATCTATCGAACTTTTCTCAATTGAGATTCATTTTTTTAATGTAGATCTATTAGTATTTTTTACTGAAAGGGCTTAGACATGCATACTCAGTGTAAATATAGATAATGATTATAAGACGTGAAATACCAAAGAAAAACAAACATTATACAGTTTGATTTTGTATTCAAATTTAATACGTTTTTTCTTACACCACCTGTTTAAAAAAATAATCTTATTTATTGAATAATTTTAAAAAATGTAATATCACACGAAGAAGCAGTCATGAAATCAGTGGTGTACCGTAAATGCTACCACGTTTGAGTTTTTGTCTACCCTGTTGATATTATGCAATTGTGAATATGGATTTTATTCAAAAACTGTAATCTTATTGTCCTCATGTTTCTTCACATTGAGAGTTGCGTGGTTAATACGTAGATAAGACCAACATACTTTTCTGTAATTTACCTGAGAGACAGATTAGGTATTTTTTCTATAATAAAAATAACTTAATTCACTTGCGTTGTTATATATTTTTACTTAATTTTTTTTTATATTTTTACTTTACAAGCCTGCAATGGCTATCACTATGGAGGAGGTTGCATTACACTATGTTCTGTTGACTGCAGACATTCAAAATGTAACATTACCAATGGTTATTGTTTACAATGTCAAATTGGTTTTCAATGTCACTTGAAGCATACAGCTTTTGTGTCTTCAATTTTTAAATTGATGTTATTCTTAAGAAACGTTTTTAATTATATTTGTGATTGATGAAAATTAATTTTAGTTGTGTTAAGTTAAAAACAGTTATTATAACTGTAATAATAAACAACAAAATCTGTTATGCATTACATTATATTCAACCCATTTTGTTAGAGTGCGATGCAAAACGTCATGGTCAAGACTGTCACGAAACATGCAGCAGTTTGTGTTTACATCAATTGTGTGACCACGTGACAGGAGACTGTAACAGCTGTGTGGCAGGGAAAGTTGGGGTCAAGTGTACTGAAGGTGAAATGTTTTCTGAAGAAAAAAAACTTTTGCGTATTATCTCTATCTAGCACATTTAGGTAGCTTGATGTTTCCTTTTTCGAATTTGACTGGCTTGATTTAAATATATCATAGACTGTCCTGGTAGAGCCTATGGACTAAATTGTAAGGGCAGATGTTCAGAGAACTGTGCGGTAGATGGCAGATGTGACCCAGCTAACGGGACGTGTTTACATGGTTGTGTTGCTGGCTATCAAGGAGATAATTGTAGTCAAAGTAAGGTAATTTGATATTGATAAACCTACTTTTTGAACACGTACATATTTTGACTTGAACTAGTTTACTTGTTCACTAAATTATTTGACTTTAATGTGCTCATTGCTAGATATCGGTTTTACATTTATGCCTTTGACGTTATACTGTAATCTCTAAATATTAAATGTCTTCCATTCTTAGCTAAAAATATAATAAAAATATTTTTTTTGTAGCTTGTATAGAAGGCTATTACGGCCAGAATTGTGCTCAATCTTGTAGCAGCTGGTGTTTAAAGCAGTTGTGTAACCACGTGACAGGAGAATGTCACGTATGTGTGGAAGGGAAAGCTGGGCCTAAATGCACTTATGGTACTCTTATACTGTACTTCATAGACTCGACCTTTTGACACATAGTCAATTTCGAACATTTCTAAAGATTGAACACTATTTATTAACGAACAAAGCTAGACTGTGTAAAGTTTGTTATGTACAGCTTATTTTAAACTTATTTCTTCTAAGGCAATGTTTTAATTGTAGGTGTTTATTCAATTAAGCCTGTATACTCACTTTCGATACAAATTATGTTTAATCCCTGCCATTTCTTCCACAGACCAAGGACATTCAGCCATCAAGTTGAAGTACATTGGCACTGGTGTTGGAATAGGAGTAGCTACATCCTCTTTTGTTTTTCTACTGGTCATCACAGTCGTTTATTTTCTTAAAAGGGTGAAGTGCATTGGAAATAAAACTACAAATAATGACAGCTCAATAGAGAAAAAGGAAAAGGGTAATACAAATTAAATTAACAAATATATGAAAAACAAAATGAATGCAAATTGTTGTATGCATATTAATTACAATATATATGTTATATGGCCTACCTATTTACACAATGCAGGTAAAGCTTTTTTTAAAATATTTTACTAAGTTACATGTTATTATTTATACAGCTTGTGATTATAATCTGTAAACGAAATGTGTAAATACACTCTCTCTCTCTCTCTCTCTCTCTCTCTCTCTCTATATATATATATATATATATATATATATATATATATATATATATATATATATATATATATATATATATAATAGCTCTTTACTGTCTATTTGTTTGAAATTTCTAAATACACAATTGGCATATCTAGGTCTATACCTACAAACCACAGCTAGTTAACAATCATCTGCTGTAAATATTTTTTTACCCACACATTCAACAGCGGAAACGGTTAATCTTAAGGACGTGAAGATCGTCGAGTCAGTTACTACTGAACAAGATTCCGCAGATGTTTATCACAATGAAATTACGAATATGTATGACGTCATAGGCTCACGTGGATTTGAAAAGCAGCACTCTTCAGATTATATGAAATATTAGCTTAAATTCACTTTAATAATTTAATGAGATCCAACCGTACCTGAACAGATGCAGCATTGATGTAGTCCCCTATGTCGATGTAGTCGGGGTGTAACAGTGGTCGGTACATCTCATCTGTGGTAGAGAGACGTGCAGAGGTTAGTACTATGTGTGTGTGGGGGGGGGTGTACTAGTCATGTAATATATATAATTTAGATGAAACACCTGCCGCAGTATTGCATTAGAGAAGCTGTTATAGCACTTCATTTTTAAAATTTACTCCAAATAATTTACAAATTAACCTATACATTTAAACCAACATTACATATTACACTACATGTTAAATATTTCATCGCAACAACAAAATACACATTTTAAAATCCTAATCTTGCAGAAAAATTAGTCAGATTAAGATTTAAGTCAACTGACAGCCTTAGAAACCATAACAACACACATATGCTACATAAGTTCCTTCAATAAAAAAAAAACTATTTCATTTAGGATTAACTAAGCCTAGCAAATTTTGACCATTATTTGTTAGATTAGTCAGCAACTTAATAGAATAAGTTTGTGATAATGAATACAACGGTTTATGTTTTGATTTATTCAAATAATCTATGATTTATATATACTTTTGTATAATTTATTCGTCACTGATAATATAACTTTTTTTGTAAAATTATTTTCTTTTCTTTAACCAAAATGAAACAATGACATACACAAGAAACGATTCAAAATTTTATGTTAAATACAAAGTTCATTAACTGATTATATTCATGCTTATCAATGTTAATTTCGTTTTATTTTAAAGACACTGCACACGTTTCCTTCTTATTGCATTTACTATAGTTTTCGCCTGAATTAACTGATGACTTGTTTCTAAAAATATTAAAACATTACCACATTGTCTTCTTCTGGTGTTAATCTTTTAACTATGATACGAACATAGATCAGTATGTGCGTATCGGGATGTATATAATGCTATAATAATTATCTTTAATATTTTTATTTTTATATGTTATTCAATTTGTTTTACCTGTTATTTCCTATTTTAACCCAACTGAGCTAGCGGAACGACTATTGTTGTTATTCAAAATTTAGTCGGGGGACCTAGATAGGTTTGTGTCAAGACATAGACCCCCCCCCCCCCCACATAATCCCTGTAACCCCTATACAAAGGAATACTAGCGACAATGAGAAAAAAAATGTCGTAATTAAAAAAAACAATTATACGAAACAAACAGTATTTTATAATTAATTTATATTTATTTTATTAATTAACATCTGAAACAAAAAGAGTTTAATTATTATATATTGTCAGTCGGCACAGAAAACAGCGCAGGCTACATTCTTCACAACACAACGAATTAACCTACAAATTAATAACGCAGTCGAGGTTCTGTATATTAAAAATGTTTTGGCATTGATGGTACTAGTACCATTTGACCTCACATTCTGGCAAAACCCTATCCATAGAATAAACACAAGAAGTAGTCCGTCAATGGACAGTGTAAATAATGTAGAAGCTGTTTTGAATGTACCACCTATCAACCAGTGCCGAATAGCCTGTAAGACTTAAAGGTTATTGTCCTGAGTTTCAAATAAAAATATATTACTTTATGACTCGGCACCAGAATCAAACAAAAGAAACTTATAACAGTTAAATGTAGATGAATGTATGTTTCGAGTATGTATCTTAAAAAGGCGATATGAATATAAAATATAGTATGGATGTGCGCATGCGCTAAGGAAAGGAAGGAGGGAGGTAGATAGAGCGCGAAGCAGATGGCGACGTTTTTTTTGCAGTGAAGGTGTTGTACATATGAACTAATAAAATTATGGAAATGATTTTTGTTTTGAGTGTGTGCCATGAAATAGGCAGTAGAAAAGGCCGTGACAAAACTGTTTTCCATCTTTTTTGTCTTCATATTAATTAAATCAAATACATAAATACACGTCTAATAAACACTTCTATATTGCTAAGTTTTGTACTTTTTTTCATTAGTATTTCCTTACACAATTCTCAAACGGGAGGAGGGGGGGGGGGGGTTATTGACGGGGGGCTTAATGTCGAGTGGGGGTTTATGTCGTGGGGTTTATTTCTAGGGGATCGATGTCCAGGTGGTTATGGACTAAGTCCGATTAAGATAGATCTGCTTGTCTTCCAATTCCTTAATTAGGAAGTAGTTAAGATGGCCGCAGTAATAATTTACAGCTTATTCTTCCGGTTCTCTATGCATAGCATCCATATACTTTCTTTTTCAATACTAACAGTTAATAAATCAGAATACATTGGTAAAACTTAATCCATTTTATTTATAAATTTATTTTTTAGAAATAATCGATTTATTGGGCCAAAAAGAAGAGTTTATTTGATCTCGTCATATAAAGGTATAATGTGGCCAGCACTATTCTCACCCGCCATGAATTTCCCTAACGTAATGCTGGTACCCATCAGAGCTGGGTGGACTCAGGGTAGTCCTAAGAAATTAGTGCTAACATCCAGTTAAACACTCTACCATTCAACCACGCCTCCCCATTCATTTATCAATAATTATGTTTCATTAAAATAGAATGATTAATCAGATATGAATGAACAGTTATTGACATCCTATTATTTTTTAAAGTGATTTCAATAGCCTACATATGTCGCATGCTAAACACTAAGTAGTATACTTAATCCTTCGCGTTTTATGACATGTGGGGCTCCCACCCATGCTTAATATCAAATCAAATATTAAATTGTTGCTGCTCGTCCAACAAAAACAGATGAGCAGAATACTTTGAGATTTATCTAGGTCAAGAATAGCTATAATATGAAAGCAATATGTATATGCAATATAGGTCTTCATCTTCCGTTTGATAATTATTAATCTCTAAATAATTGTAAACATTGGATAATTAATTAATGAAATGCCGAAGCTGTAGATGTGAGTCATATACGACATCAAAATAGGCTACACGCACAGCGGAACGTGTTTGGTTTTCATGTTGTAGAGATGATTAAAGTAAAACGTCACATAAAAAAAGTAAAGTTAATTACAGCCAGCTGTTGGAGTAGTCAGCCAACACTTGTATGCAGGAAGGAAATTACGCATAACACGGGGAAGTTAAACTAGCATTAGCTTAGCGTAGATTTAGTAAGATAAAAGAAAACTGTATACACATATGAATCATTAGAGAGAGAGAGAGAGAGAGAGAGAGAGAGAAAGACAGAGAGAGAGAGAGAGACAAAGAGAGAAGATTGTTAAATTAACACAAGTATTCTTGTATATATAAAATTTCCCGCGATAAAGAGATGGGCAGGTTACGAATAAGAAATTGTCTATCCTAATCTTTTTTATACATTCTTTTATAATTGCAGGGTCAGGGCGTTTTCAGGAGCTATAGACATAATTTGAATGTAGGCCTACCATCTATCAACCAGTGCCGAATTATTGTTTATTTTTTTTAATACAACACATTTTTTTTCAACAGAATAGAATCGTGCCGAAAAACGATTAGCTCACCTAATAAACGTAAACAGTGTGAGTATGATGAAGCGGAAAATTAGTGCTTTTTAAAAGAAACAAGTTAATTAAAAAAGTCTAGTGACATTTGTGCGCAATTTCCTTATGTTATCTAAAAATAGCTCTGACGTATAATGTTGGGGTGCGTTCAAGCTAGAAGAACAATCGGTTTGTAGGTGTTTATGTAATTTTAAAATTTGTGACCGAACGAGAGAATATTTTTGAAAACTTTCTTCGGCAATATTGTTCTAAATTATGACAGGAATCGATTGGTACATGTTTCAAGTCGCTAAGTGGTCTGGTTGCCGAGATATGGGCCAAAAACTGCATTTTTTCGAGGTTTTTTGGCTTTTCCGGGAAATACATGAAAGAAACCCGGAATTTTTATGGCCTATGCTCATTCTCGTAACTTGCTTAACATAATTGCTTTGGAACTATTCATCGATATTGCTTCGTTGAGGAGGAGATACGACTTAAAGCCCGGACACACATTCATCCATCCATCCATCCATTCCCAGAAATGACGAGTTAATAAACGCAATTCTCCAGAATGGAAATTGCGCTAAAAATGATTACAATACATTAGTCAGCAACTTAATAGAGTGAGTTTGTGATAATTAATATAACAGTTTATTATTTAATTTATTCAAATAATAGCACTTTTTTGGTCAAATTATTTTCTTTTCTTTTACCTAAAGTAAACAATGACATACACAAGAAACGAAGCAAAATTTTATGTTAAATACAAAGAACATTAACTGTTTATATTCATGCTTATCAATGTTGATTTTATTTTATCTGAAAGACACGGCACACGTTTTTTTTTTCTTTTTGCATTTACTATAGTTTTCGACTGAATTAACTGATGACTTGTTTCTAAAAATATTAACACATTACCACATTGTCTTCTTCTGGTGTTAATCTTTTAACTATGATACGAAAATAGATCAGTATGTGCGTATCGGGATGTATATAATGCCGTAATAATTATCTTTAAGATTTTTATTTTTCTATGTTATTCAATTTGTTTTATCTGTTATTTCCTATTTTAACCCAACTGAAAGTTTTAGTCTCTAACTGAGCTATTCAAAATCTAGTCAAGGGATCTAGATAGGTTTGTGTCAAGACATAGCCCCCCCCCACCCCCCCCCCCCGACATAAACCCTGTAACCCCTATACAAGGGAACACTAGCGACAATGAGAAAAAATATATCGTAATTAAAAAAAACAATTATACGAAACAAACAGTATTTTATAATTAATTTATATTTATTTTATTAATTAACATCTGAAACAAAAAGAGTTTAATTATTATAAATTGTCAGTCGGCACAGAAAACAGCGCAGGCTACATTCTTCACAACACAACGAGTTACCCTACAAATTAATAACGCAGTCGAGGTTCTGTATATTAAAAATCTTTTGGCATTGATGGTACTAGCACCATTTGACCTCACATTCTGGCAAAATCCTATCTATATAATAAACACAAGAAGTAGTCCGTCAATGGACAGTGTAAATAATGTAGAAGCTGTTTTGAATGTACCACCTATCAACCAGTGCCGAGTAGCCTGTAAGACTTTCAGGTTATTGTCTTGAGTTTCAAATAAAAATATCTTACTTTATGACTCGGCACCAGAATCAAACAAAAGAAACTTATAACAGTTAAATGTAGATGAATGTATGTTTCGAGTATGTATCTTAAAAAGGCGATATAAATATAAAATATAGTATGGGTGTGCGCATGCGCTAAGGAAAGGAAGGAGGGAGGTAGATAGAGCGCGAAGCAGATGGCGACGTTTTTTTGCAGTGAAGGTGTTGTACATATGAACTAATAAAATTATGGAAATGATTTTTGTTTTGAGTGTGTGCCATGAAATAGGCAGTAGAAAAGGCCGTGACAAAACTGTTTTCCATCTTTTTTGTCTTCATATTAATTAAATCAAATACATAAATACACGTCTAATAAACACTTCTATATTGCTAAGTTTTGTACTTTTTTTTTATTAGTATTTCCTTACACAATTCTCAAACGGGAGGAGGGTGGGGGGGGAGGGGGGGTTATTGACGTGGGGCTTAATGTCGAGTGGGGGTTTATGTCGTGGGGTTTATTTCTAGGGGATCGATGTCCAGGGGGTTATGGACTAAGTCCGATTAAGATAGATCTGCTTGTCTTCCAATTCCTTAATTAGGAAGTAGTTAAGATGGCCGCAGTAATAATTTACAGCTTATTCTTCCGGTTCTCTATGCATAGCATCCATATACTTTCTTTTTCAATACTAACAGTTAATAAATCAGAATACATTGGTAAAATTTAATCCATTTTATTTATAAATTTATTTTTTAGAAATAATCGATTTATTGGGCCAAAAAGAAGAGTTTATTTGATCTCGTCATATAAAGGTATGATGTGGCCAGCACTATTCTCAACCTCCATGAATTTCCCCAACGTAATGCTGGTACCCATCAGAGCTGGGTGGACTCAGGGTAGTCCTAAGAAATTAGTGCTAACATCCAGTTAAACACTCTACCATTCAACCACGCCTCCCCATTCATTTATCAATAATTATGTTTCATTAAAATAGAATGATTAATCAGATATGAATGAACAGTTATTGACATCCTATTATTTTTTAAAGTGATTTCAATAGCCTACATATGTCGCATGCTAAACACTAAGTAGTATACTTAATCCTTCGCGTTTTATGACATGTGGGGCTCCCACCCATGCTTAATATCAAATCAAATATTAAATTGTTGCTGCTCGTCCAACAAAAACAGATGAGCAGAATACTTTGAGATTTATCTAGGTCAAGAATAGCTATAATATGAAAGCAATATGTATATGCAATATAGGTCTTCATCTTCCGTTTGATAATTATTAATCTCTAAATAATTGTAAACATTGGATAATTAATTAATGAAATGCCGAAGCTGTAGATGTGAGTCATATACGACATCAAAATAGGCTACACGCACAGCGGAACGTGTTTGGTTTTCATGTTGTAGAGATGATTAAAGTAAAACGTCACATAAAAAAAGTAAAGTTAATTACAGCCAGCTGTTGGAGTAGTCAGCCAACACTTGTATGCAGGAAGGAAATTACGCATAACACGGGGAAGTTAAACTAGCATTAGCTTAGCGTAGATTTAGTAAGATAAAAAAAAACTGTATACACATATGAATCATTAGAGAGAGAGAGAGAGAGAGAGAGAGAGAGAGAGAAAGACAGAGAGAGAGAGAGAGACAAAGAGAGAAGATTGTTAAATTAACACAAGTATTCTTGTATATATAAAATTTCCCGCGATAAAGAGATGGGCAGGTTACGAATAAGAAATTGTCTATCCTAATCTTTTTTATACATTCTTTTATAATTGCAGGGTCAGGGCGTTTTCAGGAGCTATAGACATAATTTGAATGTAGGCCTACCATCTATCAACCAGTGCCGAATTATTGTTTATTTTTTTTAATACAACACATTTTTTTTCAACAGAATAGAATCGTGCCGAAAAACGATTAGCTCACCTAATAAACGTAAACAGTGTGAGTATGATGAAGCGGAAAATTAGTGCTTTTTAAAAGAAACAAGTTAATTAAAAAAGTCTAGTGACATTTGTGCGCAATTTCCTTATGTTATCTAAAAATAGCTCTGACGTATAATGTTGGGGTGCGTTCAAGCTAGAAGAACAATCGGTTTGTAGGTGTTTATGTAATTTTAAAATTTTTGACCGAACGAGAGAATATTTTTGAAAACTTTCTTCGGCAATATTGTTCTAAATTATGACAGGAATCGATTGGTACATGTTTCAAGTCGCTAAGTGGTCTGGTTGCCGAGATATGGGCCAAAAACTGCATTTTTTCGAGGTTTTTTGGCTTTTCCGGGAAATACATGAAAGAAACCCGGAATTTTTATGGCCTATGCTCATTCTCGTAACTTGCTTAACATAATTGCTTTGGAACTATTCATCGATATTGCTTCGTTGAGGAGGAGATACGACTTAAAGCCCGGACACACATTCATCCATCCATCCATCCATTCCCAGAAATGACGAGTTAATAAACGCAATTCTCCAGAATGGAAATTGCGCTAAAAATGATTACAATACATTAGTCAGCAACTTAATAGAGTGAGTTTGTGATAATTAATATAACAGTTTATTATTTAATTTATTCAAATAATAGCACTTTTTTGGTCAAATTATTTTCTTTTCTTTTACCTAAAGTAAACAATGACATACACAAGAAACGAAGCAAAATTTTATGTTAAATACAAAGAACATTAACTGTTTATATTCATGCTTATCAATGTTGATTTTATTTTATCTGAAAGACACGGCACACGTTTTTTTTTCTTTTTGCATTTACTATAGTTTTCGACTGAATTAACTGATGACTTGTTTCTAAAAATATTAACACATTACCACATTGTCTTCTTCTGGTGTTAATCTTTTAACTATGATACGAAAATAGATCAGTATGTGCGTATCGGGATGTATATAATGCCGTAATAATTATCTTTAAGATTTTTATTTTTATATGTTATTCAATTTGTTTTATCTGTTATTTCCTATTTTAACCCAACTGAAAGTTTTAGTCTCTAACTGAGCTATTCAAAATCTAGTCAAGGGATCTAGATAGGTTTGTGTCAAGACATAGCCCCCCCCCCCCCACCCCCCCCCCCCCGACATAAACCCTGTAACCCCTATACAAGGGAACACTAGCGACAATGAGAAAAAATATATCGTAATTAAAAAAAACAATTATACGAAACAAACAGTATTTTATAATTAATTTTTATTTATTTTATTAATTAACATCTGAAACAACAAGAGTTTAATTATTATATATTGTTAGTCGGCACAGAAAACAGCGCAGGCTACATTCTTCACAACACAACGCATTAGCCTACAAATTAATAACGCAGCAGAGGTTCTGTACATTAAAAATGTTTTGGCATTGATGGTACTAGCACCATTTGACCTCATATTCTGGCAAAATCCTATCTATAGAATAAACACAAGAAGTAGTCCGTCAATGGACAGTGTTAATAACGTAGAAGCTGTTTTGAATGTACCACCTATCAACCAGTGCCGAATAGCCTGTAAGACTTTCAGGTTATTGTCCAAAGTTTATAATAAAAATATCTTACTTTATGACTCGGCACCAGAATCAAACAAAAGAAACTTGTTACAGTTAAATGTAGATGAATGTATGTTTCGAGTATGTATCTTAAAAAGGCGATATAAATATAAAATATAGTATGGGTGTGCGCATGCGCTAAGGAAAGGGAGGAGGGAGGTAGATAGAGCGCGAAGCAGATGGCGACGTTTTTTTGCAGTGAAGGTGTTGTACATATGAACTAATAAAATTATGGAAATGATTTTTGTTTTGAGTGTGTGCCATGAAATAGGCAGTAGAAAAGGCCGTGACAAAACTGTTTTCCATCTTTTTTGTCTTCATATTAATTAAATCAAATACATAAATACACGTCTAATAAACACTTCTATATTGCTAAGTTTTGTACTTTTGTTTCATTAGTATTTCCTTACACAATTCTCAAATGGGAGGAGGGGGGGAGGGGGGGTTATTGACGTGGGGCTTAATGTCGAGGGGGGGGGGGTTATGTCGTGGGGTTTATTTCTAGGGGATCGATGTCCAGGGGGTTATGGACTAAGTCCGATTAAGATAGATCTGCTTGTCTTCCAATTCCTTAAGTAGGAAGTAGTTAAGATGGCCGCAGTAATAATTTACAGCTTATTCTTCCGGTTCTCTATGCATAGCATCCATATACTTTCTTTTTCAATACTAACAGTTAATAAATCAGAATACATTGGTAAAATTTAATCCATTTTATTTATAAATTTATTTTTTAGAAATAATCGATTTATTGGGCCAAAAAGAAGAGTTTATTTGATCTCGTCATATAAAGGTATGATGTGGCCAGCACTATTCTCAACCTCCATGAATTTCCCCAACGTAATGCTGGTACCCATCAGAGCTGGGTGGACTCAGGGTAGTCCTAAGAAATTAGTGCTAACATCCAGTTAAACACTCTACCATTCAACCACGCCTCCCCATTCATTTATCAATAATTATGTTTCATTAAAATAGAATGATTAATCAGATATGAATGAACAGTTATTGACATCCTATTATTTTTTAAAGTGATTTCAATAGCCTACATATGTCGCATGCTAAACACTAAGTAGTATACTTAATCCTTCGCGTTTTATGACATGTGGGGCTCCCACCCATGCTTAATATCAAATCAAATATTAAATTGTTGCTGCTCGTCCAACAAAAACAGATGAGCAGAATACTTTGAGATTTATCTAGGTCAAGAATAGCTATAATATGAAAGCAATATGTATATGCAATATAGGTCTTCATCTTCCGTTTGATAATTATTAATCTCTAAATAATTGTAAACATTGGATAATTAATTAATGAAATGCCGAAGCTGTAGATGTGAGTCATATACGACATCAAAATAGGCTACACGCACAGCGGAACGTGTTTGGTTTTCATGTTGTAGAGATGATTAAAGTAAAACGTCACATAAAAAAAGTAAAGTTAATTACAGCCAGCTGTTGGAGTAGTCAGCCAACACTTGTATGCAGGAAGGAAATTACGCATAACACGGGGAAGTTAAACTAGCATTAGCTTAGCGTAGATTTAGTAAGATAAAAGAAAACTGTATACACATATGAATCATTAGAGAGAGAGAGAGAGAGAGAGAGAGAAAGACAGAGAGAGAGAGAGAGACAAAGAGAGAAGATTGTTAAATTAACACAAGTATTCTTGTATATATAAAATTTCCCGCGATAAAGAGATGGGCAGGTTACGAATAAGAAATTGTCTATCCTAATCTTTTTTATACATTCTTTTATAATTGCAGGGTCAGGGCGTTTTCAGGAGCTATAGACATAATTTGAATGTAGGCCTACCATCTATCAACCAGTGCCGAATTATTGTTTATTTTTTTTAATACAACACATTTTTTTTCAACAGAATAGAATCGTGCCGAAAAACGATTAGCTCACCTAATAAACGTAAACAGTGTGAGTATGATGAAGCGGAAAATTAGTGCTTTTTAAAAGAAACAAGTTAATTAAAAAAGTCTAGTGACATTTGTGCGCAATTTCCTTATGTTATCTAAAAATAGCTCTGACGTATAATGTTGGGGTGCGTTCAAGCTAGAAGAACAATCGGTTTGTAGGTGTTTATGTAATTTTAAAATTTGTGACCGAACGAGAGAATATTTTTGAAAACTTTCTTCGGCAATATTGTTCTAAATTATGACAGGAATCGATTGGTACATGTTTCAAGTCGCTAAGTGGTCTGGTTGCCGAGATATGGGCCAAAAACTGCATTTTTTCGAGGTTTTTTGGCTTTTCCGGGAAATACATGAAAGAAACCCGGAATTTTTATGGCCTATGCTCATTCTCGTAACTTGCTTAACATAATTGCTTTGGAACTATTCATCGATATTGCTTCGTTGAGGAGGAGATACGACTTAAAGCCCGGACACACATTCATCCATCCATCCATCCATTCCCAGAAATGACGAGTTAATAAACGCAATTCTCCAGAATGGAAATTGCGCTAAAAATGATTACAATACATTAGTCAGCAACTTAATAGAGTGAGTTTGTGATAATTAATATAACAGTTTATTATTTAATTTATTCAAATAATAGCACTTTTTTGGTCAAATTATTTTCTTTTCTTTTACCTAAAGTAAACAATGACATACACAAGAAACGAAGCAAAATTTTATGTTAAATACAAAGAACATTAACTGTTTATATTCATGCTTATCAATGTTGATTTTATTTTATCTGAAAGACACGGCACACGTTTTTTTTTCTTTTTGCATTTACTATAGTTTTCGACTGAATTAACTGATGACTTGTTTCTAAAAATATTAACACATTACCACATTGTCTTCTTCTGGTGTTAATCTTTTAACTATGATACGAAAATAGATCAGTATGTGCGTATCGGGATGTATATAATGCCGTAATAATTATCTTTAAGATTTTTATTTTTATATGTTATTCAATTTGTTTTATCTGTTATTTCCTATTTTAACCCAACTGAAAGTTTTAGTCTCTAACTGAGCTATTCAAAATCTAGTCAAGGGATCTAGATAGGTTTGTGTCAAGACATAGCCCCACCCCCCCCACCCCCCCCCCCCCGACATAAACCCTGTAACCCCTATACAAGGGAACACTAGCGACAATGAGAAAAAATATATCGTAATTAAAAAAAACAATTATACGAAACAAACAGTATTTTATAATTAATTTTTATTTATTTTATTAATTAACATCTGAAACAACAAGAGTTTAATTATTATATATTGTTAGTCGGCACAGAAAACAGCGCAGGCTACATTCTTCACAACACAACGCATTAGCCTACAAATTAATAACGCAGCAGAGGTTCTGTACATTAAAAATGTTTTGGCATTGATGGTACTAGCACCATTTGACCTCATATTCTGGCAAAATCCTATCTATAGAATAAACACAAGAAGTAGTCCGTCAATGGACAGTGTTAATAACGTAGAAGCTGTTTTGAATGTACCACCTATCAACCAGTGCCGAATAGCCTGTAAGACTTTCAGGTTATTGTCCAAAGTTTATAATAAAAATATCTTACTTTATGACTCGGCACCAGAATCAAACAAAAGAAACTTGTTACAGTTAAATGTAGATGAATGTATGTTTCGAGTATGTATCTTAAAAAGGCGATATAAATATAAAATATAGTATGGGTGTGCGCATGCGCTAAGGAAAGGGAGGAGGGAGGTAGATAGAGCGCGAAGCAGATGGCGACGTTTTTTTGCAGTGAAGGTGTTGTACATATGAACTAATAAAATTATGGAAATGATTTTTGTTTTGAGTGTGTGCCATGAAATAGGCAGTAGAAAAGGCCGTGACAAAACTGTTTTCCATCTTTTTTGTCTTCATATTAATTAAATCAAATACATAAATACACGTCTAATAAACACTTCTATATTGCTAAGTTTTGTACTTTTGTTTCATTAGTATTTCCTTACACAATTCTCAAATGGGAGGAGGGGGGGAGGGGGGGTTATTGACGTGGGGCTTAATGTCGAGGGGGGGGGGTTATGTCGTGGGGTTTATTTCTAGGGGATCGATGTCCAGGGGGTTATGGACTAAGTCCGATTAAGATAGATCTGCTTGTCTTCCAATTCCTTAAGTAGGAAGTAGTTAAGATGGCCGCAGTAATAATTTACAGCTTATTCTTCCGGTTCTCTATGCATAGCATCCATATACTTTCTTTTTCAATACTAACAGTTAATAAATCAGAATACATTGGTAAAATTTAATCCATTTTATTTATAAATTTATTTTTTAGAAATAATCGATTTATTGGGCCAAAAAGAAGAGTTTATTTGATCTCGTCATATAAAGGTATGATGTGGCCAGCACTATTCTCAACCTCCATGAATTTCCCCAACGTAATGCTGGTACCCATCAGAGCTGGGTGGACTCAGGGTAGTCCTAAGAAATTAGTGCTAACATCCAGTTAAACACTCTACCATTCAACCACGCCTCCCCATTCATTTATCAATAATTATGTTTCATTAAAATAGAATGATTAATCAGATATGAATGAACAGTTATTGACATCCTATTATTTTTTAAAGTGATTTCAATAGCCTACATATGTCGCATGCTAAACACTAAGTAGTATACTTAATCCTTCGCGTTTTATGACATGTGGGGCTCCCACCCATGCTTAATATCAAATCAAATATTAAATTGTTGCTGCTCGTCCAACAAAAACAGATGAGCAGAATACTTTGAGATTTATCTAGGTCAAGAATAGCTATAATATGAAAGCAATATGTATATGCAATATAGGTCTTCATCTTCCGTTTGATAATTATTAATCTCTAAATAATTGTAAACATTGGATAATTAATTAATGAAATGCCGAAGCTGTAGATGTGAGTCATATACGACATCAAAATAGGCTACACGCACAGCGGAACGTGTTTGGTTTTCATGTTGTAGAGATGATTAAAGTAAAACGTCACATAAAAAAAGTAAAGTTAATTACAGCCAGCTGTTGGAGTAGTCAGCCAACACTTGTATGCAGGAAGGAAATTACGCATAACACGGGGAAGTTAAACTAGCATTAGCTTAGCGTAGATTTAGTAAGATAAAAAAAAACTGTATACACATATGAATCATTAGAGAGAGAGAGAGAGAGAGAGAGAGAGAGAAAGACAGAGAGAGAGAGAGAGACAAAGAGAGAAGATTGTTAAATTAACACAAGTATTCTTGTATATATAAAATTTCCCGCGATAAAGAGATGGGCAGGTTACGAATAAGAAATTGTCTATCCTAATCTTTTTTATACATTCTTTTATAATTGTAGGGTCAGGGCGTTTTCAGGAGCTATAGACATAATTTGAATGTAGGCCTACCATCTATCAACCAGTGCCGAATTATTGTTTATTTTTTTTAATACAACACATTTTTTTTCAACAGAATAGAATCGTGCCGAAAAACGATTAGCTCACCTAATAAACGTAAACAGTGTGAGTATGATGAAGCGGAAAATTAGTGCTTTTTAAAAGAAACAAGTTAATTAAAAAAGTCTAGTGACATTTGTGCGCAATTTCCTTATGTTATCTAAAAATAGCTCTGACGTATAATGTTGGGGTGCGTTCAAGCTAGAAGAACAATCGGTTTGTAGGTGTTTATGTAATTTTAAAATTTGTGACCGAACGAGAGAATATTTTTGAAAACTTTCTTCGGCAATATTGTTCTAAATTATGACAGGAATCGATTGGTACATGTTTCAAGTCGCTAAGTGGTCTGGTTGCCGAGATATGGGCCAAAAACTGCATTTTTTCGAGGTTTTTTGGCTTTTCCGGGAAATACATGAAAGAAACCCGGAATTTTTATGGCCTATGCTCATTCTCGTAACTTGCTTAACATAATTGCTTTGGAACTATTCATCGATATTGCTTCGTTGAGGAGGAGATACGACTTAAAGCCCGGACACACATTCATCCATCCATCC
The DNA here is from genome assembly GCF_028476545.2 of Physella acuta. Classification (NCBI taxonomy): domain Eukaryota; kingdom Metazoa; phylum Mollusca; class Gastropoda; family Physidae; genus Physella; species Physella acuta. The sequence continues at coordinate 286,270 of NW_026732334.1, forward strand.
ATCCATTCCCAGAAATGACGAGTTAATAAACGCAATTCTCCAGAATGGAAATTGCGCTAAAAATGATTACAATACATTAGTCAGCAACTTAATAGAGTGAGTTTGTGATAATTAATATAACAGTTTATTATTTAATTTATTCAAATAATAGCACTTTTTTGGTCAAATTATTTTCTATTCTTTTACCTAAAGTAAACAATGACATACACAAGAAACGAAGCAAAATTTTATGTTAAATACAAAGAACATTAACTGTTTATATTCATGCTTATCAATGTTGATTTTATTTTATCTGAAAGACACGGCACACGTTTTTTTTTTCTTTTTGCATTTACTATAGTTTTCGACTGAATTAACTGATGACTTGTTTCTAAAAATATTAACACATTACCACATTGTCTTCTTCTGGTGTTAATCTTTTAACTATGATACGAAAATAGATCAGTATGTGCGTATCGGGATGTATATAATGCCGTAATAATTATCTTTAAGATTTTTATTTTTATATGTTATTCAATTTGTTTTATCTGTTATTTCCTATTTTAACCCAACTGAAAGTTTTAGTCTCTAACTGAGCTATTCAAAATCTAGTCAAGGGATCTAGATAGGTTTGTGTCAAGACATAGCCCCCCCCCCCCCACCCCCCCCCCCCCGACATAAACCCTGTAACCCCTATACAAGGGAACACTAGCGACAATGAGAAAAAATATATCGTAATTAAAAAAAACAATTATACGAAACAAACAGTATTTTATAATTAATTTATATTTATTTTATTAATTAACATCTGAAACAAAAAGAGTTTAATTATTATAAATTGTCAGTCGGCACAGAAAACAGCGCAGGCTACATTCTTCACAACACAACGAGTTAACCTACAAATTAATAACGCAGTCGAGGTTCTGTATATTAAAAATGTTTTGGCATTGATGGTACTAGCACCATTTGACCTCACATTCTGGCAAAATCCTATCTATATAATAAACACAAGAAGTAGTCCGTCAATGGACAGTGTAAATAATGTAGAAGCTGTTTTGAATGTACCACCTATCAACCAGTGCCGAGTAGCCTGTAAGACTTTCAGGTTATTGTCTTGAGTTTCAAATAAAAATATCTTACTTTATGACTCGGCACCAGAATCAAACAAAAGAAACTTATAACAGTTAAATGTAGATGAATGTATGTTTCGAGTATGTATCTTAAAAAGGCGATATAAATATAAAATATAGTATGGGTGTGCGCATGCGCTAAGGAAAGGAAGGAGGGAGGTAGATAGAGCGCGAAGCAGATGGCGACGTTTTTTTGCAGTGAAGGTGTTGTACATATGAACTAATAAAATTATGGAAATGATTTTTGTTTTGAGTGTGTGCCATGAAATAGGCAGTAGAAAAGGCCGTGACAAAACTGTTTTCCATCTTTTTTGTCTTCATATTAATTAAATCAAATACATAAATACACGTCTAATAAACACTTCTATATTGCTAAGTTTTGTACTTTTTTTTAATTAGTATTTCCTTACACAATTCTCAAACGGGAGGAGGGGGGGGGGAGGGGGGGTTATTGACGTGGGGCTTAATGTCGAGTGGGGGTTTATGTCGTGGGGTTTATTTCTAGGGGATCGATGTCCAGGGGGTTATGGACTAAGTCCGATTAAGATAGATCTGCTTGTCTTCCAATTCCTTAATTAGGAAGTAGTTAAGATGGCCGCAGTAATAATTTACAGCTTATTCTTCCGGTTCTCTATGCATAGCATCCATATACTTTCTTTTTCAATACTAACAGTTAATAAATCAGAATACATTGGTAAAATTTAATCCATTTTATTTATAAATTTATTTTTTAGAAATAATCGATTTATTGGGCCAAAAAGAAGAGTTTATTTGATCTCGTCATATAAAGGTATGATGTGGCCAGCACTATTCTCAACCTCCATGAATTTCCCCAACGTAATGCTGGTACCCATCAGAGCTGGGTGGACTCAGGGTAGTCCTAAGAAATTAGTGCTAACATCCAGTTAAACACTCTACCATTCAACCACGCCTCCCCATTCATTTATCAATAATTATGTTTCATTAAAATAGAATGATTAATCAGATATGAATGAACAGTTATTGACATCCTATTATTGTTTCAAGTGATTTCAATAGCCTACATATGTCCTTTGCTAAACACTAAGTAGTATACTTAATCCGTGGGTTTTATGGCACGTGGGGCTCCCACCCATGCGTAATATCAAATCAAATATTAAATTGTTGCTGCTCGTCCAACAAAAACAGATGAGCAGAATACTTTGAGATTTATCTAGGTCAAGAATAGCTATAATATGAAAGCAATATGTATATGCAATATAGGTCTTCATCTTCAGTTTGATAATTATTAATCTCTTAATAATTTTAAACATTGGATGATTCATTAATAAAATGCCGAAGCTGCAGATATGAGTCATATACGACATCAAAATAAGCTACACGCCCAGCGGAACGTGTTTGGTTTTCATGTTGTAGAGATGATTAAAGTAAAACGTCACATTAAAAAAGTAAAGTTAATTACAGCCAGCTGTTGGAGTAGTAGTTAGCCAACACTTGTATGCAGGAAGGAGATTACGCATTACAAAGGGAAGTTAAACTAGCATTAGCGTAGGTATATTTAGTTAGATAAAAAAACTGTATACACACATGAATCATTAGAGAGAGAGAGAGAGAGAGAGAGAGAGAGAGAAAGAGAGAATATTGTTAAATGAACACAGGTATTCTAGTAAGCCTATATCTAAAAATTCCCCCGATAAAGAGATAGGCAAGTTAAGAATACGAAATTGTCTACCGTAAACGTTTTTGTACATTTTTTTTTTATAATTGTAGGTTGAGGGCATTTCTAGGAGCTATAGAAATGATTTTATTATTCTTTTTTTTTAACACAACACTTTTTTCAACAAACTAGAATCGTGCCGAAAAACGATTAGTGAGTGTGAGTATGATGAAGCGGAAAATTAGTGGTTTCTAAACGAAACATAGATTACATTTTTGGGAAATCGGAAATCGGTAAAGCACTACTTTCGGTTACCGAAAAATCACCACCAATTGGACAGAAAACATCAAATGAGATCATATACAAAAATATGAAATTTTGTTTTTCCTCACTGAAATAGAGTAATGTACCAATTATGGAAAGGTCACTTTAAATAAAAAGTTCTGCTAGGTAACTGAAGCATTCTACAAAACCCACGGAATCTGATTAAGTACTATTTTCGATTATCAGAAATAGTACTAAAGTCAAAACTTCTACCTAACTTTAATAGTATTTGAGGTATTCGATGGTCAAAATATCGATTTTAATTTTTGATAAGTAGGTCTACAATACATCATTTATATTCCTTATACGATAGACGTGAAGCGGCAAAACTGTTAAATTCCATTTTGTACACGATTACAACTCTATGTTAAGTATACAAGAAAGTAGAAAGCTGTACATAATGTTCCATTCATCGCGCTTACAGCCGCGCAACAGGCTTACCATCTAAAATATTACATTTTAGTTATGAGAAAGTCTAATCAATGAATTACATTTTTTCAAAACCTATTTTAACTTCCGAAACCAACGTCGTGATATTGAATTATTTAGATATGGTACAAATTGTTTTGTATGTATGTTTTGGTTTTAAACTATACATGTATTTTATTTACGTATAAACTATTTTATTGCATAACAAAGAGAAGTCATCATTTCTTTCTGAAAATCTATTTACAAGAAATGAATGCAATGTGTTGGTGATGGAGTAAAGGCCTACCACTTCAAGTGAATTATGTCATCACCCTATCGTTACAGGGAAGTAAATTAGCTTCGCTTAAAATAGAATTGTTAATGAAAACATCACGGCTATGAAGCTATTTTGTGAATTAAAATATTGTTCTCATTCACGAGATTGGTCAGTATTTTAATCTATTAACGGTTCGATAACTTAACTATTGTCGAATTCTCATGTATTAAACGTGAAGGTAACTATTGCTTAATTTTTGCAATCGGTAAGTTATTTAACTTAGGTGACTGTAGTGTAAGTAGCCTATATTGTATTTTTCATTACTCAAGAGGATATTAATGTAAATACAATTAATTACATTAAAATTCCACATTTTCCTATGTTAAAAAATGTTAAATTTTAATGCATCAGAGTTTATTTTATTTATAATTTGTAATGAATTTATAATTAATTTATATGCTAATAATACTTACCTTAATACTATGGTGAATAGTACTTAGAATATATATATATATATATATATATATATATATATATATATATATATATATTGTAAAGGCTTTTGTTTTAATTTACAGTACTGACGTTTAAATTGCAGCTATGAGAAAAGTAGCAGCATTTCTACTTGCGATTTGCAGTTTAATTTACAATGCCGAATCAGGTAACAAATTTTGTGTGTGGGACTATATATGTAAACATTTTTAAACGCTAGTTTTATAGTTTATAAGATTTTTAAAAATTTACTTTTGTTCGATGTTTTGATTTTAACAAATAATCAGCTGTTATTTGAACGGCTTGATGCAGGGGTCTCCAAACTTTTCAGTCCGAGGGCCGCATTAACTATCAAATTTCAGTTCGGGCGCCAGTTAGTTCCAGGCATGTCTTAGATTTTTCTGGGCAAAATTCCTCAGCCATCACCAACAAACGTTTTTTCCGAGGACAAAAAGATCGCCGCGGGCCGTAGTTTGGAGACCCCTGGTTTAATGTATTAACAAAAACAAACACATAAAAGTAAAATACATAGCAGCTGTTAACAATCCTTAGCGAAAGCTTAAAAATTCCTTCCGTAGGCCTACACCTAACTAGGTCTATTCATTTATCGTTTACCCACAACGTCTACACAATATATGTACTCATAAACACTCGTGGCACGACATAAAAATATTCCTACAAATGTAGACAGTTGAAATCAATCACCAGTTGTTATAAAAAAAGGTAAAATTTACATGGTTAGCGTTAGCTTTTTATGCAATCATTCTAAATATATATAGCTGTTAGGTTTTTTAACGTATTAACTTTATGTTGGTAATCTTACATTTGATATTCGAAAATTGTAGACAACGCGTGGTTTGGCTCGAGATTACAGTACAAATGTCACTGTACTAACGCGCAATGTAACACAGACGGGAACTGTATGTCCGGCTCTAAGTGTGAGCGTGGATGGTTTGGTCCGTCTTGTCAATACAGTAGGTAGCTTTTTTTTCCTCATTAATTATAGTATTATTTTTAAAAATACATATAGAATATGAAATGCGTTGTTTAATTTCTAAATAAAAAAAATTTAAATTTTAAAATATATATATACAACTGAAGGAGATCTAGCTACGGGGAAAAATCTAGGAGGTGTAGACACGATAACAGATGGAGATGATTCAACTTGTATGAATACACGATCCCGTGTATTTGACTTGACGCTGGACCACGCTAATGAAATAACTTGGATTAGAATTGTTACCCGAACCCCAGGCGAGTGATTTGTGACTGAACGCTTTTTAAAAATTTTTGTCAATTAAATAAATTATGTACAGATGAAACTTATACATGGCGTACCATTACTATAACATTTTGATTTTTTTAATTTTGATTTGCTAGATGCTACAACGTAACGTGTAATTTATTTATAAAAAATCACAGGTCATGAGCATGCTTTGACAGCAATGTTTAAAGGAGTTTCCGATTACAATTTCAATATTCAGTGCAAAGATCCTGTTGAATACATAAACCAGACAACAACAGATATTATATGCAGAAATCAGCAGGTGGTTAGAGGTGTCCGAATACAGTTTAAGGCCGATACTACCCTGTGTTCTATTTACGTGAGTGGAGGTATGTTGATGTTAGCAGTGGCACTTTAAGAAGTTTAAATTTCTCAACATGCTGGTATAATGTAATCTAAACTAATCTAATTTAAACCGGATATATATATATATATATATATATATATATATATATATATATATATATATATATATATATATATATATATATATATATTATACAAAAATAAATCTTGATCCCAATCATCATAGTATCAGGAACTGAAAATTCATTGGCCAATTATATTACATTATATGGTTTATCTATATGTAAAAAGCAATGTATGTGTGTCTGTCTGTCTATCTATCTGTTTGTCTTTTTTGCATCGCTACACCTTTCATCCCATCGCCATGAAACTTTAAGAAGTTGCTGACATTTCTCCTGGAAAGGCTACTACGAAAACAAAATTTCTATGAATCCTGCTTAGCTCGTAAGGGTTATTTCTATATTCAGCGTTAAAACTTCAACAGCCGCCGGTGCCCCGTCTATTGCGTGATCCCAAACGCCCAGGGCTCCCCTGATAGCATTATGGCGCCTTCGCTCGTTTGTTTTTTAAGGCTATACATTATGACACGATGGACAGCAATAATCGTTGACTATATCTAATCAGGCGCGTCCTCCGGCGCCCCTGCAGGGTGAAGTTTGGCAACCTGGGCTTTCCCGTGAGTGCAATGGCACCTACGTTACTTCTAAACAGCGCGATAGACTATGCATAAGATGGGGTTTTAGAGACTTCACTAAAAATAATCAGGTGCGTCCAATTTTGCAACGTGCGCTATTCAGTGAGCACGCCTACGTTAGTTTTACGTATCGCTCTAAAATATTGACAAGGTGCCGTATGCGGCGCCCGTGCGGTAGTTTAATCGTGGGCTAACGAGAGTGCCCTCTACATCATCAACACTTAGGCTGTGATTGATTAACGGTGAAATTACCGTGAGTGATTAATGTACACTCAAGGTTTTCACCCATGGCGAGCTGTGCTTCAGTGTAGGTAAACCCAAGCCCCGACAAAAACGATCCAAGAAATATAGTGTAGGAGTTGATTACATTTAAGTGATATTTAAATGACTCAATTTTAGATAAAAAGGTCACGCGTCTAAGAATATAGAATTGATAAAGCATTGCTTAAGTTCTCCTAATATATTTTGTCAGATTTTATTTGTCTTTTATGCATTACTACACCTTTCATCCGATCGCCATAAACTTTGGAAAGTTGTTTAAAGTACTCATGTGAAGGTTTCTGTGAAACACTTTTTTTTTAAAATTTCGCACGGGCGGCGTCCCGGCAATGTGCAATTAAGCGCCCCTGACTATCCTGTGAGCGCTATGGCGCCCACGTTCGTTTTAAACAGCGCGATATACTAGGGGGCATTATAGTCGTTCACTAAACTGAATCAGGCGCGTCCGCCGACGACCCTGTAGGTTGCGATTTGCCACGGTCTATCCTCGGACTTTTTTCTATCCTCGCGGATAATATACTTTGAATAGACCAATGTAAATCTAGAACATAGTCACAGTTATTCATTTAACATGCCGTTCTCCAATTATCAAACATTTTTTATTGATGATGAACATTAATGTCACCGTCTAAGTATTAAAACACTTGTACGTCTGCAGGAAGAAATGTAGCACTTAAGCAAAACGCTACCCAATCCAGTGATTACGACATATATTACGCTAGTAAAGCTGTAGACGGCAACACTGACAGTAATTTTCAAAGAAGCGAAACCTGCACTCATACGAAAGAGAACGACCAAGGATTGTGGAGGCTAAAATTTGATCGTCCAAAAATAATCTCCCAATTTATACTTTACAACAGAGGTGGAGTATTATAAAATATATGATTAAATATAACAACGGATATCTAAAAGAGTTACAAAAATAAAAATTAATTAATTACTGTTTTTTATATATATATATATATATATATATATATATATATATATATATATATATATATATATATATATATATATATATATATATATCTTTAAACTTTTATTTTATTTTAATCGAAGAAGGTAATTATTGACCACTTTTCCCAGTATAGGATTTTGTTCTACTCAAAGTTAAACAAAATAAAAAACAAAACTAAAACAAATACTCTTAAAAAAAAAATTAAAACTATTTAGGGGGGGGGGGGCATAAACATATTTTAAATATTCAGTGACTATTGCGTCTAAGCGATAATCTGAATAATGCGTTCTGATACGTAGTCGCAGGTTCTGCTTTGTTTTTCGCTTTATGTTCATAACTCATCATAAAAATTACACATTCCAGTTTTTAAAAAAGCTGGATTTATCTCTCCAAATAATTCTTGTATATTTCTTTATAATTCGCACACAATTAAAGTAAACAATATGTGCATAATTGAGTGGAAACCTAGTACTTTATAAAAGAAACTTTGATTAGTTTTAATTTTTAAGAGTTTAAGGATGCCTTTACATCTAATTAAGTCGCATTTTATGTCACAGTGCAATGTAATTGAGTCTTGATCCACTTAAAAAGTTTTTTTGACCATAGGGGGTTTGACCATAGGGGGTTTGACCATAGGGGGTTTGACCATAGGGGGTTTGACCACAGCGGAGCTTTGACCATAGGGGGTTTGACCATAGGGGGTTTGACCATAGGGGGTTTGACCATAGGGGGTTTGACCATAGGGGGTTTGACCATAGGGGGTTTGACCACAGGGGCTTTGACCACAGAGGGGCTTTGACCATAGAGAGGAGGGGTTAACCATAATATATAGATTTTAAAATAGATATTATAAATTGTTATTTGATTTAAAGTTGTGATACAATTAATACGATTTTATACATGTTTCCTCGGAGTCCATTAATAGAAATTAACGTACTAAAAAGAGTCAAGAACGATATTTTAGTCTCTACGCCTGGTACTACGCCTCATAGAATTTATTTTAAATGTAAATGGAACATAAATAATTCGACATATAACAAGTTTCACAAATAAATAATGTAGATGTACTTGAAAATACATAAATAGAAAGGATAACAAACGATAAAAAAAACATGCCAACAGTTTAGTCAAAGAAGTAATAATTGTAAGGTTTAGATGACTTGTATTTATATATGATGAATTAACATATTATTATATCCTGCCGCAATTTAAAGTATAATTACACAACATTTAAAATAAATCGCTTGTGATCAAACACCTGTTGACAAACCACCTGTGATCAATGACCCTCTGCTGCAAAAACACCTGTGGTGAAACCCCCTATTGTCAAACCCCCTATGGTCAAAGCTCCGTTATGGTCAAAGCCCCACTGTGGTCAAACCCCTTATGGTCAAACCCTCTATGGTCAAAGCACCTGTGGTCAAAGGTCCGCGCACCTTTTGGAGAAATCGTAAATGTCTAATGTTCCACTTTTGGTCATCGTAAATCAGGTTCAATCAATATAATCAAGAGAATAGCAACTCACACCTATGTACAAAATTTCGTTGACCTAAATGAAACTGTAATAATGTTATGTGTATTTTAGAAACCGAAAATAGAGGAAAGTATCATCTTCAGAAAAAGGGAATCACTCAAAATCTGAGAGTAATACAAGTATAAATTCATAAATAAATTTTTAAAAAATCCTAACTAAAACTGTACTGAAGGTATCGTGTTCCCAGAAAAAAAGTACCACTTCGGTGTATCATAAATTGTTAAAACTTTAAGAAAAGTAAGCTTCCAATTAAAATATTTAAAATTGTGTCGATCTAAATTAAAAGGTACTCAACGTAGAGCTTTTTAAGTAAACAGAAATAGAGTAAGCACCACTTCCGTTTCAACAAACCTCTTAAAAGTTGTTAGATGACTAAAAATAAAACATAATACTTATATTTGAAAGTTAGTAAACGTAACTGTAACGGTACTTGAGTTATTTCTTTTACATCAATACACACATTTCAAACTGAGTAAGAGTGAGAGAAAGAGAGAGGGAGGGAAGAAAGTGGGGGGGGGGGGGGGCAGGTAGACGAACAGCATTGAAAAGTTAGTTTTTTTATTCTCCTACGGAAGGTTATAAAACGTCAACATAGGTCAAGACGTCAAATTAGGCTTTTGAATAAGACTTTATATTACTTATACAATGGGGAGGGGTAGAACGGTGAAAACTGTCCAAATCTCATTTACTTTTCTCCACGATCTGAATACTTTCTCTACATTCTTTATATTGAAATTTAAAAAAAAGTGTTTCTCTTGAATAAAGCGTTCACACTACCTTAAATATATTTTTTTAATGTAAATCATATATTTATAAAATGCTAATACAGTGATATGTTTTTAGACAGCTCGCAGTTTCGGCTAAATGGCTTTGATCTTTCGACATACAACGTTGATGAAATGTTAATAAGTAAATACATTGAGGACAAAAAACGAAATAGTTCAATGTATTATGTTTTAAATAACAATCATTCAACCCCAGTATATTCTGTAGAGGTGAAAGTGGCGGATATCCTCACGCTGTGTGAAATCGAAATATATGGCGGTATGTATTATTAAAAGCTTCTTTTTAGCTTGCTACCTCTGTGTTTTTGTCTTTTGTCTTAGTCATGGATCGAAATTGGCGAGCAAGTTTTCGACAACTTCTAACAGACTTATTTCTCTGAAACTTGACATGTTTTCTTTTAAAACAACTACTTTATTATAGCACGAGTCACAATTTGAACAAGATTTAGCAACATTATAACATGTGTAATGAAGAGGGAGTGATCTCACTAAACTTTCTCGTATATTCGTATATTTCCACTTCGTATATGACACTTTTAGTGCGATCAGGCTATAGTTATAATTTCATTCATTTTTTGTAATTCTTTTATTTTTTAAATAGAATAAATAAAGTAGAAAAAAAAGAATAGCGCACCCAAATGAACGTAAACTATATTGAGCGAATAATTAGTACTTTATAAAATAAACTATGATTAATTTTTAAAAAAGTTTACTTAATGTCTACAAATAAAGAATGCAAACTTTTGAAGTTATTTAGAACTTTGGTCAATACGGTAAAAGAAATTGAGTTCATCTTTTTCTGTGACCACTGCACATGATGGGTTAGTATGATCATCAGTTTGCTCATAGGCCTTATTTTCGCTAAACCTGAGTCAGATACAAATAAGAAATGGATGTCCTTCGGATTTGAGAACGAATAAAAAATTAATATACTTTCATATATAAAGTCATATTTATTGTGATTTAATCATTAATACGTCATTTAAAGACATATACAAACTTGAATTATCAAAAATATTATGATGCTATAAAATTGTATTAAATCAAATTGATTTTAATTATAACTTACCGATGTTTTTTTTTTAATTGTTGCGGGAATCAGATACTAAAATAAATTACTAGTGTTGCAATTTTAATAATTTGCTTTGCTCAAATAGCAGAAATCTTTTTTAACACTTATTATTAAACGTGTTTTAAACAAGTAGCTTTGTCTTTCTACTAGACCTAAACCTTCCGATAATACTAATTGGGATGTAGCATTTTTTAAATGTAAAAATTTTAAGTCAAATGACCATAATTCTTATAGAGCTAGCTTGTATTCTGTTACTTTGTTTGCATGGTGTTAAAGATATAAAAGCTCTGCGAATAGTCAAACCGTAATTTTATACATATTTTTCTGTTGCAGCTAAAAAGATGAAACAGTTTGTGTGGGTTTTTTTTCTAATTATGGGCGGAACAATATTTTCTAATTGAATAACATTTGTTATAGTTTTGAATGATGTAAAGTTTACAATATTTAAATTTGAAATACCTATCTAGATTGCAAACCGCATACATTTGGATTAGACTGCATTCAAAATTGTTCAAGTAACTGTAGGAATTCTGAATGCCACACAGCCAATGGTTATTGCTTTTCTTGCAATAATGGTTATACGGGAACCGATTGCTCAACTCGTAAGTAGTTTTAGTTACAAACACGCGTTTCTTTTAAGATATTTAAATTGGAGTTCATTGTTGTATATTTACAGAAAATCATTTATTTTATCCATATTATTGCATTATTGCATAAAAGCTGGTAATAGTAAAGCGTTTTTCATTGCATTATTTTTGGAAACAGAAATCACGACAATTTTTTACAGTGTTTCGTGAAATTTAACGTAGCTAATTAATAATTATTTAACATTTATTTGATAGGTGTCGGCGTGGTCGAGTCAGTATTCTATACTAGTCGGTAAATCGCATGTATTTAATCGTTTGTCGGGGGTCGCCGTGGTTGAGTCGGTAAAGATCATGCTTGCTAAACCGAAAATTCTCGAGTTCGAACCCTCGGGCAGATGAGGCTCATTAGTTGGGAACAGCCACTCTTCTAGGAAAGACAACTCCAAAATCCAACGACTGCTGCCTTGTAGTTTGTTCTCGGTTGGACAAAGACTATGGAAGCAAATCCAAAAAGAAAAGCAGGCTGAAATCGGAATAAATGGCCTCAATGGCGCATAACCAGTTGACACGTATCCTTAATTGTCATGGAGGCGTGGTCGAGTCGGCAAAAGCTCATGGTTGATAAATTCGAATAAGTCTCGAGTTCAAACCCTCTAGCAGATAAGGCTTGATCCCTTCCAACACTACACATTAAGAACGAAGAGGAAGAAGAACGTAGCTATTTTATGCAAGCTTAAGATGATATGCGCATAAAAAATTCACCAAATTTCGTCATAATGTGTTTATTTCACCTTTGGATACATTGTCCATTTTTGTATTAAGAAAAAAAATTACGTTAATAAGATTTTTGTATATTGTGTTTACAATACAATTGTTATAATCCATTAATAAAAAAATAGTTTTTGTCCAATTTTACAAGCTATCTACGAAAAGTTAAGTATCCGTCATAGTATTGTATTTGAAATCATTGGGTATCTGGATTTCTCATGTATTTGATAATCGAATTTTCCATCATCTCGGCAAGCTGTGTAGGCCTACATACAATGGGGTGCAATAAGCGTCACAGAAATGGAAAATATTTGTTACCTACGTTTCGCTACTTGTTGCTGTTTTTTCTGATTTCGCAGTTTTTTAACACTAAAAAGCCTACTACTTTTTATTATTTATAAACAATAGCCACCATATTTTCAGTAATTGTTTCTCATACTAAAAATTAACTTTTTTTACATGGGAAATGTGATGGCTTTCATTTTAATAAGTTTGGTAATTTAATAATTTTGAAATTTTTGCACACAAACAAAAATGGTGCAATTTTTCAGACCTTGTAGAATTTTGACTATCAACAAGTTGTTGCGATAAAAGTTTTCATATATATACTGGAATATAAGCCGTGTAAATGTGATTGCTATTAGTGCATTAAAAAAAGCCTTAGCGTTTTTAAATGTACCAAAAATTTAAAAATTGGCGTTTTTTTTTCGGATTACGTAATTAGTTCAACCATTTTGTTTTGCTGTTTAATACTTACTTACATGTGCTAAACATGGTAAAAGTTTTCAAAAGGTTTTAGATTTTAAATTGTAAAAAGTAGAAAATATAATGAGCATATCCGCTTAACATATTTTAGCCTGCATAGGCAACACGACATTAATTTATCAAGCTTAAGAGCATTATTGCATAAAGCAATTTAATGCATAACCATTTTAGTCACTACAATGAGGCGTTGTTCTTTTAAAGGCTTTTTATTTAGCTTCTTAAGTATGTTTGTATGTGTGTGGCTCGCAAATTTTGGAAGCTTAAGTTAATCCACCTCACATTGTCCGCATGCGCTGAATATTGGCACAGTGGTAGATCTTGGGTGACAATACCTGTATATTGAATTTTGTTTTACTAATTAAATGGAAAATTGGCCCTTAGAATTAAATTTTAAAATACTTATTTCAATAATAACAAAACAAATCCAAGAAAAAAAAACGCTCACTTGATCAGAGAACCGTCAAGGCTGAACTCTGTTTCACGGTAGGCTAATATCATCGACCATGAGATAAATAGGATCAGGCAACTCAATTTTAGAGATGAACTGGGCGGATTTTAACGCAAACATTTTTAATCTTAGCCTAAATTATTACAAATAAGAGGAAAGTAAAGCTCACATCAAAGTGAAACATTAAAGGAAAAGGGATTGTATTATATTCACAAATAACAAATTCAATAAAAGGCATTAACAAATTAAAAAAAAGCCATCAGCTGCCGTGACTAAATAACAAAAAAACGTGGGCATTAAATGATGGAAATTGAACATAGGTGTTATATTATGTTACAGACCATACACGTATCAATGAAAAACCTATGAAAGGGAATAAATTTCCATTAATGAGCCCCCAGGCTTTTGTTTGTAGTCATTTAAGCAAAAGACGTTATGGTGTTGTCGTAAAATATCAATAATAAAAAACATTTCGCCCAAAATTTTCTTTGGTGACCAAATTACTGTCTGGTCGGGAAGTTGGTTTACACGATCAGTAGGTGTATTCCAATTATTTTTTACGGGATACGTTTTATTCTGTTCGTATAATTTATAACTGGGCATTATTTGTTTCATATCCTTGTACCCTATAATTCCATTATTTTCATTAGTTTCCTGTACATATTTTTATTCTTTCTCCTATTGAATCGATTGTAAGACATATGTGTAAAAGGTTATAACAAGTGAGAAACTGCTTCCGAGAAAACGCAAGCATCTCTATTAAAAACCTTAATATTTCAATATTAATTTAATACAAAACAAAGCGATTATTATTGCGTGCATGTTTAGAATTAAATTTCTGTTCGTTTAGTGTACACTAGCCGTCGGTACCCGTTACACGTGAATAGGTCTATATATTTTTGATGTTATACGTATTTAGAAACAATAATTTATGAAATAGTTATCGGTCAAAACGCAACACTACACTTTAAGGTATTAGTAACAAAGCAAATAATTAACTAAATAACTAAAAAAAAAAACAGTACATTTAAAATAACAAAGGCTCCCAATACTTATTAGAAAAATCAAATTATATACATTATTAGTCAACACAACACCATATTAAATGCACACACAGATCAAAATTACTTAAATGATTCCGTTAAATACCTTGCTGTTCAATGGTATTAATGTTGTTGTTTTTTTTAAAATTAATTTGTATTACTTTTGACCTGAACATACTGACCACATAGTTTGCGCTTTTACAGATAAAATCTGTTAAACATATAAGTCATCCATTTGAGATAAATGCAGGTTTTTATTAGTTTGCGTACATATGGATGTTATTTTATATTCAGCATTATGAGCTTGGAGTAATCACGCTAGTGGGGATGGGGGCTGAGTAATTGACAGGGTCATTGCTCCGTTTGTGTTGTCCTGAGGGATGATACGCGGGGATGGGATTATGTTGAAGACCTCCGTTTAAACAGGAAAAGCAATTATACCACCAATAACAAAGAAAAATAAGCAATCTTGATTTGGAAAAAAAGTAAAAAGTACTTTTTCCTATGATATCTGCAAATGTTTATTAGTTTTGTTATCTTTATAATATTTAAATTAATTAGTTGCTTAAGTTTGCTTTTACTAAATATAATTATTATAGCATTTTGAATGTTGGTGCGCTTCATTTTCTTAAATTATCTATTATTTGTAGCATAAAGGGTAACAAAAATGATGCAGAATTAGTAATACTTAAAACTGTAGGATTTTCAGTTGGTATTTATATAAAATATAAACACTTTATATTTTAAAAATATTGCTTTAGGTTGCCGGAATAAAACATACGGTGAGAGTTGTTTGCACAGCTGCAGCACGAATTGCACAGAACAGCTCTGTAATCCAGAATCAGGGAAATGTTATGGCTGTCCTCTAGGGAAAAAAGGGGAGTTCTGTAATCAAGGTAAAAAAAACATAATTTTATAATATTGTATATTACCACCAAATCCATATGAAACCTTATTAGTTTCAATACAGAAATTATCTTTACAGTGACTTAAATCAATTATTTTTCACAAGAAACATGCTCTTTTTAATGTATTTTAATACATTTAATTCAGTGGTGTTGCCAGGGTCGTCTCATGGGGGTCAAGTTTTTTCCATGGTAGTATATATATATATATATATATATATATATATATATATATATATATATATATATATATATATATATATATATATATATATATATATACTAGCCGCATGTCATTGCTAATATGTAAAATAAATTTAAAGTAGTGCTCTAAAGAAATAAGAACACACAATGTAGGCTGACAAAACAAAATAATCTATCATTCTAAACAAAAACAACAACAACAAAAAATTAATGTCGCTCTACACAATTACGGGATGTACTGTTCTGGTGGTGAGGTGGGAGGGGGGCAACTTAGAGTGAACGTTGCGTCAGATTCTAGATGACTGTTCTAAACATACATTACATACAATTATACATATATACTAATTCGTCAATAGATTTAAATAAGCAACAATGGTGTTATGACAACTCTTTTTTACTGAGTTGTCCATGGGTGGGGAGGATTGTACTGCCTAAATCGCCCCCCCCCCCCTGCCTATGCTACTTTTCTAATTGTATACAGAAAGAAAACATTAATTACTGTGTCAAAATGTTACCAACTAAAAATATTGTGGAATTCATGGTGTCGTGCGTCGCGGGATGTGGTGTGGTTTGGATTGAAGGCCGGGTGTTGCAGGGCTATGGTCTACTTCGTTTTATGTGTTGTGAATGTGTGTGGTGTATTTTCAACATATCATATTATACAGAGTAACACAGACGTTACACAGCTTTATTTTGCTTGAAAAAAGATTATTGAGCTCATTCTATTATAGGCCTATTTTGGTCCAAATTTGTAGTTTATTTGTATTATATTTCTCTAACGACAGAGTGTCAAAGCGGTACATATGGAGATAACTGCAGCAAACAATGCAGTGAAAATTGTACGAATCGAGCTTGTGATTCAGTCAGTGGGAACTGTAAATCTTGTCCGGCTGGAAAAAAGGGAGACTACTGTCAGTTCAGTAGGTTTCAACTGTTTACTTTATACGTTCAGTTTCGAGTCCTTTGAAGTATAATTTACCAAAAATTTATTATTACCTATTGTGCATGTAGTTAGCTATACATTTAAAAAACAAGATATTTTTTTAGTATTAATCTTTGTGTGTATGTGTTGTGTGTTTGTGTGGGTGTTAACACGATTACTTGAGCACCGTTATAGCTAGGTTGATGAAATTTCGTATTAGAATTATATTAAAATCGTTGATCCGTTTCAACTTTTGAGCAATTTCCAATAACAGGAAGTGGAACTTTTCTGCTTTCGATTTTTCAAAAGCCTAGATAAATGACATTTCTAATTTAAGTAAAACATCTGCTTCTCTCCCTTCTGTCAAATTTTGAGTAACTTCCGTTCACCGGAAGTAGTATTTTTTGCTATTTCCAATTTCTCAATAAACGCATGTGAATTTATAAAGTACAAATAATATTCCGCACCAGTGGCGTAGCGAGGTCGGGTGTCACCCAGTGCGGCAATTAATGGTGTCACCCCCCCCCCCCCCACCAAAGGCGTAGTGACCCTTCCCGGGGACAAATTTTCGATTTGCACCCCCCTAAAACTTTCGGTTTGCACCCCCTAAAAACTTTCGATTTGCACCCCCCCTCAAGTTTTCGATTTGCATCCCCCCCCCCTCAAACTTTCGATTTGCACCCCCCTCAAGTTTTTTTCTATATATTTTGCTTTTTTTTGCCTTGGTGTCACCCCCTAAATGGTGTCACCCGGTGCGGTCCGCCCCCCCCCCCCCTCGCTACGCCTCTGTTCCGCACTATTATACACATTTTGTATTGCGTTCACTTGGTGTGAAATTGTTTTTTTTTTACGACATTCTATTCTATTTTAAAAACTGTAGGCAATTAAACATGGATTAAAAATCAATTATATTTCCCGAGTTGTTATCCGCTGTTGTTTTATTTAAAAATATTAAGAAATTTTAGGGGAGATCACTTCCTGTTTATTACATGTTTTCTTTTAAATTTAATGCGCGTAAACTTTCAGTGTTAAACGGTTCATAGTTGTTACATTATAAAAAAAAATCCGAGGATGACACATATGAAACTTTATAAACTTTACTTGTTTAGTCTAGAGTAATATACATTATCATTATAGTATTTACTTTAATCAATTATTTTTTGCAAGAAACATGCACTTTTTAATGTAATTTAGTACATTTTAATTGTATACAGAAAGAAAACATTAATTACTGTGTCAAAATGTTACCAACTAAAAATATTGTGGAATTCATGGTGTCGTGCGTCGCGGGATGTGGTGTGGTTTGGATTGAAGGCCGGGTGTTGCAGGGCTATGGTCTACTTCGTTTTATGTGTTGTGAATGTGTGTGGTGTATTTTCAACATATCATATTATACAGAGTAACACAGACGTTACACAGCTTTATTTTGCTTGAAAAAAGATTATTGAGCTCATTCTATTATAGGCCTATTTTGGTCCAAATTTGTAGTTTATTTGTATTATATTTCTCTAACGACAGAGTGTCAAAGCGGTACATATGGAGATAACTGCAGCAAACAATGCAGTGAAAATTGTACGAATCGAGCTTGTGATTCAGTCAGTGGGAACTGTAAATCTTGTCCGGCTGGAAAAAAGGGAGACTACTGTCAGTTCAGTAGGTTTCAACTGTTTACTTTATACGTTCAGTTTCGAGTCCTTTGAAGTATAATTTACCAAAAATTTATTATTACCTATTGTGCATGTAGTTAGCTATACATTTAAAAAACAAGATATTTTTTTAGTATTAATCTTTGTGTGTATGTGTTGTGTGTTTGTGTGGGTGTTAACACGATTACTTGAGCACCGTTATAGCTAGGTTGATGAAATTTCGTATTAGAATTATATTAAAATCGTTGATCCGTTTCAACTTTTGAGCAATTTCCAATAACAGGAAGTGGAACTTTTCTGCTTTCGATTTTTCAAAAGCCTAGATAAATGACATTTCTAATTTAAGTAAAACATCTGCTTCTCTCCCTTCTGTCAAATTTTGAGTAACTTCCGTTCACCGGAAGTAGTATTTTTTGCTATTTCCAATTTCTCAATAAACGCATGTGAATTTATAAAGTACAAATAACATTCCGCACCAGTGGCGTAGCGAGGTCGGGTGTCACCCAGTGCGGCAATTAATGGTGTCACCCCCCCCCCACCAAAGGCGTAGTGACCCTTCCCGGGGACAAATTTTCGATTTGCACCCCCCTAAAACTTTCGGTTTGCACCCCCTAAAAACTTTCGATTTGCACCCCCCCTCAAGTTTTCGATTTGCATCCCCCCCCCTCAAACTTTCGATTTGCACCCCCCTCAAGTTTTTTTCTATATATTTTGCTTTTTTTTGCCTTGGTGTCACCCCCTAAATGGTGTCACCCGGTGCGGTCCGCCCCCCCCCCCCCCTCGCTACGCCTCTGTTCCGCACTATTATACACATTTTGTATTGCGTTCACTTGGTGTGAAATTGTTTTTTTTTTACGACATTCTATTCTATTTTAAAAACTGTAGGCAATTAAACATGGATTAAAAATCAATTATATTTCCCGAGTTGTTATCCGCTGTTGTTTTATTTAAAAATATTAAGAAATTTTAGGGGAGATCACTTCCTGTTTATTACATGTTTTCTTTTAAATTTAATGCGCGTAAACTTTCAGTGTTAAACGGTTCATAGTTGTTACATTATAAAAAAAAATCCGAGGATGACACATATGAAACTTTATAAACTTTACTTGTTTAGTCTAGAGTAATATACATTATCATTATAGTATTTACTTTAATCAATTATTTTTTGCAAGAAACATGCACTTTTTAATGTAATTTAGTACATTTTAATTGTATACAGAAAGAAAACATTAATTACTGTGTCAAAATTTTACCAACTAAAAATATTGTGGAATTCATGGTGTCGTGCGTCGCGGGATGTGGTGTGGTTTGGATTGAAGGCCGGGTGTTGCAGGGCTATGGTCTACTTCGTTTTATGTGTTGTGAATGTATGTGTGGTGTATTTTCAACATATCATATTATACAGAGTAACACAGACGTTACACAGCTTTATTTTGCTTGAAAAAAGATTATTGAGCTCATTCTATTATAGGCCTATTTTGGTCCAAATTTGTAGTTTATTTGTATTATATTTCTCTAACGACAGAGTGTCAAAGCGGTACATATGGAGATAACTGCAGCAAACAATGCAGTGAAAATTGTAAGAATCGAGCTTGTGATTCAGTCAGTGGGAACTGTAAATCTTGTCCGGCTGGAAAAAAGGGAGACTACTGTCAGTTCAGTAGGTTTCAACTGTTTACTTTATACGTTCAGTTTCGAGTCCTTTGAAGTATAATTTACCAAAAATTTATTATTACCTATTGTGCATGTAGTTAGCTATACATTTAAAAAACAAGATATTTTTTTAGTATTAATCTTTGTGTGTATGTGTTGTGTGTTTGTGTGGGTGTTAACACGATTACTTGAGCACCGTTATAGCTAGGTTGATGAAATTTCGTATTAGAATTATATTAAAATCGTTGATCCGTTTCAACTTTTGAGCAATTTCCAATAACAGGAAGTGGAACTTTTTCTGCTTTCGATTTTTCAAAAGCCTAGATAAATGACATTTCTAATTCAAGTAAAACATCTGCTTCTCTCCCTTCTGTCAAATTTTGAGTAACTTCCGTTCACCGGAAGTAGTATTTTTTGCTATTTCCAATTTCTCAATAAACGCATGTGAATTTATAAAGTACAAATAATATTCCGCACCAGTGGCGTAGCGAGGTCGGGTGTCACCCAGTGCGGCAATTAATGGTGTCACCCCCCCCCCCCCCCACCAAAGGCGTAGTGACCCTTCCCGGGGACAAATTTTCGATTTGCACCCCCCTAAAACTTTCGGTTTGCACCCCCTAAAAACTTTCGATTTGCACCCCCCCCTCAAGTTTTCGATTTGCATCCCCCCCCCCCTCAAACTTTCGATTTGCACCCCCCTCAAGTTTTTTTCTATATATTTTGCTATTTTTTGCCTTGGTGTCACCCCCTAAATGGTGTCACCCGGTGCGGTCCGCCCCCCCCCCTCGCTACGCCTCTGTTCCGCACTATTATACACATTTTGTATTGCGTTCACTTGGTGTGAAATTGTTTTTTTTTACGACATTCTATTCTATTTTAAAAACTGTAGGCAATTAAACATGGATTAAAAATCAATTATATTTCCCGAGTTGTTATCCGCTGTTGTTTTATTTAAAAATATTAAGAAATTTTAGGGGAGATCACTTCCTGTTTATTACATGTTTTCTTTTAAATTTAATGCGCGTAAACTTTCAGTGTTAAACGGTTCATAGTTGTTACATTATAAAAAAAAATCCGAGGATGACACATATGAAACTTTATAAACTTTACTTGTTTAGTCTAGAGTAATATACATTATCATTATAGTATTTACTTTAATCAATTATTTTTTGCAAGAAACATGCACTTTTTAATGTAATTTAGTACATTTTAATTGTATACAGAAAGAAAACATTAATTACTGTGTCAAAATGTTACCAACTAAAAATATTGTGGAATTCATGGTGTCGTGCGTCGCGGGATGTGGTGTGGTTTGGATTGAAGGCCGGGTGTTGCAGGGCTATGGTCTACTTCGTTTTATGTGTTGTGAATGTGTGCGGTGTATTTTCAACATATCATATTATACAGAGTAACACAGACGTTACACAGCTTTATTTTGCTTGAAAAAAGATTATTGAGCTCATTCTATTATAGGCCTATTTTGGTCCAAATTTGTAGTTTATTTGTATTATATTTCTCTAACGACAGAGTGTCAAAGCGGTACATATGGAGATAACTGCAGCAAACAATGCAGTGAAAATTGTACGAATCGAGCTTGTGATTCAGTCAGTGGGAACTGTAAATCTTGTCCGGCTGGAAAAAAGGGAGACTACTGTCAGTTCAGTAGGTTTCAACTGTTTACTTTATACGTTCAGTTTCGAGTCCTTTGAAGTATAATTTACCAAAAATTTATTATTACCTATTGTGCATGTAGTTAGCTATACATTTAAAAAACAAGATATTTTTTTAGTATTAATCTTTGTGTGTATGTGTTGTGTGTTTGTGTGGGTGTTAACACGATTACTTGAGCACCGTTATAGCTAGGTTGATGAAATTTCGTATTAGAATTATATTAAAATCGTTGATCCGTTTCAACTTTTGAGCAATTTCCAATAACAGGAAGTGGAACTTTTTCTGCTTTCGATTTTTCAAAAGCCTAGATAAATAACATTTCTAATTTAAGTAAAACATCTGCTTCTCTCCCTTCTGTCAAATTTTGAGTAACTTCCGTTCACCGGAAGTAGTATTTTTTGCTATTTCCAATTTCTCAATAAACGCATGTGAATTTATAAAGTACAAATAATATTCCGCACCAGTGGCGTAGCGAGGTCGGGTGTCACCCAGTGCGGCAATTAATGGTGTCACCCCCCCCCCCCCCACCAAAGGCGTAGTGACCCTTCCCGGGGACAAATTTTCGATTTGCACCCCCCTAAAACTTTCGGTTTGCACCCCCTAAAAACTTTCGATTTGCACCCCCCCCCCTCAAGTTTTCGATTTGCATCCCCCCCTCAAACTTTCGATTTGCACCCCCCTCAAGTTTTTTTCTATATATTTTGCTATTTTTTGCCTTGGTGTCACCCCCTAAATGGTGTCACCCGGTGCGGTCCGCCCCCCCTCGCTACGCCTCTGTTCCGCACTATTATACACATTTTGTATTGCGTTCACTTGGTGTGAAATTGTTTTTTTTTACGACATTCTATTCTATTTTAAAAACTGTAGGCAATTAAACATGGATTAAAAATCAATTATATTTCCCGAGTTGTTATCCGCTGTTGTTTTATTTAAAAATATTAAGAAATTTTAGGGGAGATCACTTCCTGTTTATTTCATGTTTTCTTTTAAATTTAATGCGCGTAAACTTTCAGTGTTAAACGGTTCATAGTTGTTACATTATAAAAAAAATACGAGGATGACACATATGAAACTTTATAAACTTTACTTGTTTAGTCTAGAGTAATATACATTATCATTATAGTATTTACTTTAATCAATTATTTTTTGCAAGAAACATGCACTTTTTAATGTAATTTAGTACATTTTAATTGTATACAGAAAGAAAACATTAATTACTGTGTCAAAATTTTACCAACTAAAAATATTGTGGAATTCATGGTGTCGTGCGTCGCGGGATGTGGTGTGGTTTGGATTGAAGGCCGGGTGTTGCAGGGCTATGGTCTACTTCGTTTTATGTGTTGTGAATGTATGTGTGGTGTATTTTCAACATATCATATTATACAGAGTAACACAGACGTTACACAGCTTTATTTTGCTTGAAAAAAGATTATTGAGCTCATTCTATTATAGGCCTATTTTGGTCCAAATTTGTAGTTTATTTGTATTATATTTCTCTAACGACAGAGTGTCAAAGCGGTACATATGGAGATAACTGCAGCAAACAATGCAGTGAAAATTGTACGAATCGAGCTTGTGATTCAGTCAGTGGGAACTGTAAATCTTGTCCGGCTGGAAAAAAGGGAGACTACTGTCAGTTCAGTAGGTTTCAACTGTTTACTTTATACGTTCAGTTTCGAGTCCTTTGAAGTATAATTTACCAATAATTTATTATTATCTATTTTGCATGTAGTTAGCTATACATTTAAAAAACAAGATTTTTTTAGTATTAATCTTTGTGTGTATGTGTTGTGTGTTTGTGTGTGTGTTAACACGATTACTTGAGCACCGTTATAGCTAGGTTGATGAAATTTCGTATTAGAATTATATTAAAATCGTTGATCCGTTTCAACTTTTGAGCAATTTCCAATAACAGGAAGTGGAACTTTTTCTGCTTTCGATTTTTCAAAAGCCTAGATAAATGACATTTCTAATTTAAGTAAAACATCTGCTTCTCTGCCTTCTGTCAAATTTTGACTAACTTCCGTTCACCGGAAGTAGTATTTTTTGCTATTTCCAATTTCTCAAAAAACGCATGTGAATTTATAAAGAACAAATAATATTCCGCACCAGTGGCGTAGCGAGGTCGGGTGTCAACCAGTGCGGCAATTAATGGTGTCTATCCCCCCAAAGGCGTAGTGACCCTTCCCGGGGACAAATTTTCGATTTGCACCCCCCTCAAACTTTTGGTTTGCACCCCCCCCCCCCTAAAAACGTTTAATTTGCTGGATGTGGTGTGGTTTGGATTGAAGGCCGGGTGTTGCAGGGCTATGGTCTGCTTCGTTTTTTGTGTTGTGAATGTGTGTGTGGTGTATTTTCAACATATCATATTATACAGAGTAACACAGACGTTACACAGCTTTATTTTGCTTGAAAAAAGATTATTGAGCTCATTCAATTATAGGCCTATTTTGGTCCAAATTTGTAGTTTATTTGTATTATATTTCTCTAACGACAGAGTGTCAAAGCGGTACATATGGAGATAACTGCAGCAAACAATGCAGTGAAAATTGTACGAATCGAATTTGTGATTCAGCCAGTGGGAGATGTAAATCTTGTCCGGCTGGAAAAAAGGGAGACTACTGTCAGCTCAGTAGGTTTCATTTGTTTACTTTATACAATCAGTTTCGAGTCCTTTGAAGTATACTTTACCAATTATTGGCTATGTTGCATGTATTTAGCTATACATTTAAAAAACATGATATGTCGGAAAAACATAGTTTTGCAATCTTGTCAGTATGTGTGTATGTGGTTTTTGCTTGTGTGTATGTATGTGTGTCTGTAAACACGATAACTTGAGTACCGTTACAGCCAGGTTGATGAAATGTCATATATAAGTATAATATCAAAATCGTATATTTATTTCAAAATAAAGCCCGGGGATGATACATATGAAACTTTATAAGCTTCAATAGACAAATTAACATTGAAGAAATCAAGTAAAGTTTAGTCTGGAGTTATATACATTATAATTATAATGCTGACTTTAATCAATACTTTTTCGCAGGAAACATGCACTTTTTAAATGTATTTTAATAGATTCTAAATGTATGCAAATAAATAACATTAATTCCTGTGTCAAAATTGTATCAACTAAAGACTGTGATAGAGGTACATACGGAGATGAATGCACTGGAAAGTGCAGCCTAGATTGTAAAGATCAGGACTGTGATGCAGTCAGTGGAAAATGTAAAAGATGTCATCCAGGGAAAATAGGGGATTTCTGTGAGAGAGGTAGGGTTTAATCAAGTATGTAATATGTAAGCTAGACTTCTCAAAACAGTTGATGCACAACCTGTGCCCTTCGACGAAAATTATTATGCAACGTATTAGTCGCTAAGAGTGGATTAAATCATAAAATTTATTTCATTTTTATGACTAGACACTAATCATTTCTTGTTTATAAAACAATCCCTAACATCTAATGGGGTATTACAATCAGGTAAAAAAGGAAAAATAAGTCAAAGTTAAGTTAATTTACAGAGAAGTAAAAAGCACATACACACTTATGCCTTCATAAAACAATGCTTAACTTAACATTTAAATCGCAAGTTATGTAAAATAGTTTGTTTTGTTTGTAACCTATAAAAGCAAAATCAGCTAATACTAACAATTAGATTTGATAAGCGAAAATAAGTTACATAATTTAAATAAAAGATACACACGTTATCTGAACTTGATGGCTTACACACGATGTGTTTAATCTATTTTAACTGATACTCTTGATATATGTAATTATATGCAAAAGTATAACGGGAGGGTGGGGGGGGGGGGGGGTTGGGTGCGGACCGCACATGGTAACATCATTTAGAGGGTGACAGCAAGACAAAAGTTGCAAGGGAAGGGAGGGATGGGGGAGGGGAAGGAAGTTACATCAACAAACGTTGCCAATTTGGTATAAAGTTCTGTTTTCAAATAATTTAGTATCCTGTTAAATTTCCATTTCCACCTAAGTTTTCGTATCCATCAGGTGACATTTCCGGGTCCGGCTAATATCTAAATTCTGGATAAAATACTTTTTAGTTTATACGTTCAGTTTCATGCCTTTTGAAGTATAATTTACCAAGAATGTATTATTACCTATTTTGCATGTAGTTAGCTATACATTTAAAAAGCAAGATATTTTTTTAATATTATTTTTTTTTTACTTTTCACTTTCTCATATATACGAAGTATAGAGAAAGTCTTGTAATTGTGCACAATTTTTTTTACACCTCCCTAAATTGGAAAAACATAGTTTTGCAATCTTGTCCGAATTTCTCTCTGTGTGTATGTGTGTTGTGTGTGTGTGTGTAAACACAAATACTCGAGCACCGTTACAGCTAGGTTAATGAAATTTCATATATAAGAATTATATCAAATTTGTAGATCCGTATCAATTTTTGACCGATTTTCGATAAAAGGAAGTGGATCTTTTTTTTTACTTTCACTGTTTGCGAAAGCCTATAACTTGAGTACTATTTCAGATAAATACTTGAGATTTCACATATAAGTAAAAGATTTACATGTCTGCCTTCTATAAAATTTTGAGTACTTTCCGTTGACCTATAAAAGTAAAATCAGCTAATACAAATGATTAGATATAATAAGTGAAAATAAGTCACATAATTTAAATAAAAGATACACACGATATCTGAACTTGATGGCTTACACACGATGTGTTCAGAGGCGGAACTACAGCGCCACCAGACTCCGCAATGCGGGGGGGGGGGGGGGCACGTCATTTAGGAGCCCACAGCCGACCAGAATAAATTTTTTATAGTTTTAAAAATTTTATTGCATTTTTGACTTGATGGTTGTTTTGTAAAAAAGCTGCGGTTGGATTATCTTTATTCTATAGACACCATCCCACACTCTTGTATATTCTTTTTTTTCTTTGTTTTAAAACCACTGTGAAAGCAGTCCTCTTTCTCCTACAATCAAACGTATCAAAGATGTGTAAATGTTCAAACGTCCCTTCTTTAAGTTGTCAAATATGGGTGCTCATAAGTTCGTTTTAAAAGACAATTAAAACACAAATTAATAAACAATTACTTCTCTTAATTATTATTTTTTTTATAAAGGACTTACTAAAGAATAACATTGCATAAAAAGGAAATATATTTAAAATTAATAATTATAATACAAAAAACAACATGAAAATAAACATAACACGAGACACCATACAAAGCTTTCATATTTTATATTGTTTTGACCATCTAGAGGTCAAGAGATCTTATAGCAGATATAACATACAACTGCTTTTCAAAACACACTAATGCACTTACACACATGACAAGTTGTTGTAATTTGTTTTAATTAATTTTTTAAATTCAAAACCCGAACAGGCCAACAATTAATTTCGTATTTTGTGTTTATATATTATATATATATTATATATATATATATATATATATATATATATATATAATATATATATATATATAAATGTGTTTGCTAGGTGGGGGGGGGGGCTTTTTCTAGTTCCGCCACTGGATGTGTTTAATCTATTTTAACTGATACTCTTGATATATGTAATTATATGCAAGAGGTATAACTTTGGACCGCACATGGTAACATCATTTAGGGGGTGACAGCAAGACCAAAATTGCAAAATACATACAGAAAAAAAATGATCATTACAATTAAATAGATGATTAATTAATACTTTTAAGAACAAAGGGGGGGGGGACGACGACACCATGACGTAAACCTGCAAACTATAGAGAAAACCATGCGACATCCATCTGTATTAATTACCGACTATATATACATATCGCTGGTATTATCTGCGCGCATTTTAAAGCTATCACTGAGTTGGGGGGGGGGGAGGGAAGTGCGGAGGGGAAGGAAGTTACATGAAATAAACTTTGCCGATTTCGTTCATAGTTCTGTTTTCATTTAATTTCGTATCCTGCTAAATTTCAATTTCTGCCTAAGTTTTCGTATCCACCAGCTGAAATTTCCTGGTCCGGCTAAAATACAAATTCTGGATAAAATACCTTTTCAGTGAAATTTTTTTCCGGTTAAATTTCTCACGTTTCTTCCTGAATAACCTTATCCGGCTAAATTTCCTGCTCCGGCTTTGATTTCGGTGTAGAGATGAAAAAGGAAAAAAATTACTATAATCATGTAATCAATAACGACAATATTTTTTAAAAGATATATTGCACAGTAATTGCCTAAAGACCATCTTTCATTTTTGATTATATTTTACCACAATTGGCAGAGTGTTCAAGTGGGCTTTATGGAACCAACTGTAGCAATATTTGCAGTAAGCAATGTACAGGTCGACATTGTGATCCGGCAACAGGAAGATGTACAGCATGCCCCCCTGGGAAAAAAGGATATCACTGTGAACAACGTAGGCTCTAGCCGCTTTGCAAATCGCTAAAAAACATGTTTTTATCTTCTTAAATTCGTATATTATTCGACCTTTGCTAATATCTTAATTTAGAGTAAATTGTTTTAGAAATAAATGTTATTAACATGTGAACAAATTGGGCTTTTCAATTTACATTTAGCTATCAAATATGTATGAACCCATACGTTCCCAAAGCTGCTACTTGTAAAATGCACTATCTTGCTTAATTTAATATCGCAGTTCATTTGACTTTCTATAAATTAGCAAGAGGTATTACACAACTCATTAAGTTTAAGGTATAAACCCAGAGTTTTCTTTTCCTTGTACTGCTATGCCATAATGCCGTAAAGAAAAAAAATGTATAAATACTTCATGTAGGTTGCGAACTGTACACTTTCGGACTAAAATGTAATGGGCGATGTTCAAGTCAATGCAAGGGTTGGAAGTGTGACCCAGAAAATGGTAACTGCTTGTCCTGTTATGATGGCTACAAAGGTTCTAATTGCAGCACTCGTAAGAACCAGTTTTTCCATCAGTCGAATGTCTAGAGAATACATTTTTTTAATTAAGTGAACGCACCTTTTACGTGTAGCACATGTAAATTATTACATTAATACTAGAAAATAGTAAACTATTCTGTAATGTTGTTCTCATCTGTTTTGTATTTTATTTCATAGCTTGCGATGAATACCATTTCGGAGAAAGATGTCTCAACCAATGCTCATCTAACTGCATGGATTCAAAATGCAACAGAACTAACGGAAATTGTTTCCGATGTTACAATGGTTTCCAAGGTCCCACTTGTTTACAGCGTAAGGACAATAAATGCCGCTTGTTAGCATTTTACGGACCAAACAAAATAAATAATATATTTATCAGTTTTAGTATAAAATAGAAGTAACAAAACGTATCGACACACATATTTTCGGGTTAGAGAAATTATAAATTTGATTATGACTGTTATTACAAAATGTGTTTTTATAGTTAAAATTCAATACGTACTTATAGAGTCCTTGATTTTGTAGCAATAGATCTATACTACAGTATCAAACGTGAGACAACGTAACCCCAAATAAAACTGCTAATCTACTTCTGAGGTAACAACCACTACTGTTCTTAGATCTCAGCCAATCTGGGTTGCATGTTATGTAATTTATGGCCCTCATGGTCCAGCAGGGAAGTTATCAGACACATGATGATGCTTCCCCCTCAACTTTCTTATGTACATGATACCCAGCCCCCACCTGCTTCGAACCCATCATAAAACCTCATCTCTTTGTAGGTAACATAGATTGCTGCTCATAAATATCAGCTAACCAGTGATAGCATCTCTTAAGTAATGTTTTACCCTCAGGGTCTAGCAGGGAAAAAAAGGGGAAATCAGTATCGCTGATTTGCTTCTAAATTTAGCTAAGCTCAGTCCCCTATCAGATACACATTACTGTAATTAGACACATAATTCGTAGGCCTAAGAAATTTATTAAAGCCTTCTACAAAAATATCAGCTACTTTTAAAATTTAATTTAAGTAACAGCTTCTAGATCTAATTCTAGTTATACAATCTGTTTCAATTTCAGATAATTCCGTTTGCTAAACAAAATTATTAGAATATAGTACTAGATTCTAGATCTAGAGATATTTACATTTTTTATCAGGCCTACTAGGCCTATTTTTAAATTTATTATTGGTGTATTTTGAATCGAAAATTTGTCTAATTTTTGCAATTAAATTAATTAATTTTGTAATTAAATTCAATTAAATAAGTAGATTCTAGATTATATGTCTACTTAGTGGTGCAGTCACTCTAAATCTAGATCTAATTTTGTTTACAACATGATTACATTGAGAGCCAGATTCTGGATCAAAACTTTTAAATAAATATTCCTATTAAATTTGATTTTTACGTTTTACTTTGGTCTATTGGTATTAAGATTTGTGAAGGTCGAGCATATTTGTTTTATTAATAGTTGTCTTTCGTTAATTAAAATGAAGTTTATTGTTTACTGTCCCTACCAAAAACAAAGTGCCAAGAATATATTCGCATTTTATTTGCCGCTGCTTCACAGCGCTGCAATAAATATTGGCTAAAAATTGACAGTGTCTACGTTCTGTTGTCTGCCGATATCTATCACTTTGGTTTAATATAGCCCTTGGCAGTCGAAATAAAGTAATTCCTATAGATCTGCCACTTCGAGTATCACAACCTTTTACAGCGCAGACTGTAATTTTGAATTAGGACCTGTACACCGCGATGGAGTCCGCAAGGACTCTTGAGCATTCTTAATTTTGTGAATTAATATTCAGTTTTTGTAAACGCATTTGATTGTTTTATGTTTGTTCGGATTTATTTTGTTTAGTGTTTTTATGGTCTACATTAGTTAACATCCGTTTATAGTCTACGTTAGTTAATATCAGTTTACTGTATGTATTTGTTAATACTAAATTATATTACATTTAACATATATTTTAAA
The DNA here is from genome assembly GCF_028476545.2 of Physella acuta. Taxonomy (NCBI): domain Eukaryota; kingdom Metazoa; phylum Mollusca; class Gastropoda; family Physidae; genus Physella; species Physella acuta. Next base: position 316,894 of record NW_026732334.1, read on the forward strand.
GCTTGCTATCAACATCGTTATGGTCAAGGCTGTATAGAACATTGCGGCCTTTTGTGTTTCAATCAGTTGTGCAACCACGTCACAGGAGACTGTAACAGCTGTGTGGCAGGTAGAGCCGGGGCCAAGTGCACTGAAGGTGATGTTTTCTTTAAAGAAAAGTTACATTTTGCACCATTCTGTATTACTTTATGTTAACTGTCTCGATTTTGTTTTCTTTTGATATTCTTATTGAATAAACTATTTTAGACTGTCCCGTATACACCTACGGGCTAAATTGTACGAACAAATGTTCAGACAACTGTGCGGTTGATGGCAGATGTGACCCAGCTAACGGGACTTGTTTACATGGTTGTGTTGCTGGTTATCATGGAGAGAAGTGTAGTCAAAGTAAGATTTGGAGGTTGAATATCATTTCTTTCAGTTTTTAAGTTAAATTCATATTTTGTTTTACTTCTATAAAAATTCAACTCACACGCAAGAAGAAGTAACAAACAAGATTCTAATAATATTCTTTATTTGTTTAAATAATAGTTTCTTGATAGCATTGCTGAAAAAAAATTAAAAAACATTGCAATGCAATTGTAAAAAAATAATATTTTAAAAAATCATTATATTCTGTTTATTAGGCTTCCTAATTTTCAGCATGTGATAATGGGAAGTACGGAGAAAATTGCTTGAACAACTGTAGTTTTATGTGTGTTGTAAATGCTACTGACGAGGTGTGCAACAAAGTTAACGGGACATGTCTGATTGGCTGTAGAAAACCATTCAGCATTGCGGATGACGTCTGTAGCTTATTCTGGGGTAAGTTATGCTTACAAAAGTAGGCATATACTTTGCTTAAAGATATGTAGTGTTTAAAAAGAACGCGTATAGAATTGAAAGGTAATTTCAATTATATTTAATAATTTATAAAAATACTTAATATTACAGAGTGGGTACCTGATCCACCTATAACAATAAAAAATTCAAATATTTTAAATAAAGTTCCATTCATTATTTTGAAAATAACTCAAAAATTATAACTTGATATATAGATGTAGAACGAGACTGTAACAAAAACAAAACACTTTAAAAAATATTACGTCTTCAGTTTACTTTTACATCATGTACATCCTGGTGCGATTTCATCAATTTTCCATTTGTGTAAGATACACTTATTATATATCTCATAGCTGCCTTATAAATTATATATATATATATGTTCATGTTTATTTAGTGTGAGGCAATTGATGGCTTGCTTTTAATTAGAGTATACTGTGTACCAGAAATAATTAAAATGCTAACCAACGGTTCCCTTTGAAGTGGATGCCATTTTTCCCGAATAATATCCCCTTATAGAGTCTCAACTTTGGGTAAATACTTTCTCTTCAAGTGAGGTCTAAGCTCTACATTCTCAGTCGTGAAAATTGTCTAATACGGTCAAGCAATATTTTACTTGGGGTCCCTATCCTAGTGCCCAATACTTGCTTTAGAAACTTACAAAATCTTTATAAGAAAATACTGACTAAATCTTGATGAAAGTAATATAGTGGTGTGTTAATACATTTTATACATTTGAAATTGAAAAACAGTTAAACATTGCACGAAATGTGTAAATAGTTATACATAACAAAAGTTAAACAAACCCATACCCATAAATTAGTAGTTAAACTTTAATGTACAGATTACAAGAAAGGTGTAACATATTAAATACTTTTTATTACCTACCTTTTGTGTTGCTTACAATAGAAATTGATCTAACGTGATGTCTTCTTTTTATAGAACGGTTATTGTCGGTTTTGGTCGTTTACATTGTATTTTTATTTTGTTTGAATTCGAAGTAAGTTCAAAAGGTGAGTTTATCAAAATAAATTTAAAACATCCCTACTTCCTTTTTAAAATATTTTTAGTTTGGTTTTTTAATTAAATTTATTTTGCCATAGTGATATTAACATTACATTATATAAAATAAATGTGTAATTAAAAATGATACACAGTCGCTTTGATAATTTATAAATTAAATCTAAGTGTAATACTAACATCTCGTTAAAATTCATGTGATCTTAATTTAAACCTCAAAAGCACACTTAAAATGTAACAACTCTAATCTCAACATTAGAGTAAGTTCACTTATAAAAATTATAATGATCTTGTCTTTGGGCTTTTGATAATTCTATGCCACTTGTACATATATATATATACACATATATATATATATATATATATATATATATATATATATATATATATATATATATATATATATGTATATATATACATATGTACATATATACATATATATATATATATATATATATATATATATATATATATATATATATATATATATATATACATATATATATATATATACATATATATATATATACATATATATATATATATATATATATATATATATATATATATATATATATATATATATATATATATATATATATATATGTATATTTATATATATATGTAAATATACATAACATACTTACTTAAAAAGTTAAATGTATATATTGTTTTGACATTTGTGAATAGAGCATCGTATACATAAATCATCAAGTTTATAATAATAACTTGATTTAATACACATACATCTATCTTAGTTCAAAAAGAGGTTCATATTCTAAATTAAATTGTTTAATAGATAAGAACGATGGCCATATTTAACCATTCAAATAATTAAAATACTTCATGCACATTAAATGTTTGCAGGGGAACTTACCCAGTCAGAAAACAGCACACATCAAACAATGTTTATCTCACTTAGTGTGCTTGTCGTCGCAGTTGCTGCAGTTCTTGTGATAATCTTTATCGTTACAAGGTATAGATATGCTTGCTGTATTTTGTTCTAGGCTGATTTTCAAAATATTTATCATTAAAATGTGAACACCCGATCATAATTTAATAAATGATTACAATTAATGTAATTAGATCTATTTTTAAAATGTTTACGTAGAAATAATGCCGTTTTATAAATTAGTTAAGGAAATAAGTGATCTTGTAGAACCTATTCGCAATGTTTGTTTTACTAAGTTATTTGAATTTTATTCAGTTACTTTATCTATTTATTATTATGCTGATTAGGATTTACATAATATTCTGTGAATATATACATTTTAAACAGGTATATGAGAAATGTGTTCTACCAGTGCACTGAAGCTGAATGCTAGCTTAATCCACCTTTATTATAGACAATATTGTATGCTTGAGTTAAAGATTATATAAGTTTCTTAACAACGGGATATGAAGAGATTTTGTAGCCTTCACTAGGCCCCAGCGCCCTATGTGCGACTAACGTAAATCAGATACCGATTAGAGCTTGGTGGAATTAGTCCGATCCAAACTCTAGACATTTGGGTTAGTAGTCAGGCGCTTTAACACACTGTCCCTATATTTATATATACATACATTTATATGCATATACTTTGTGAAGACAAACAGCATATCTTTCAAACAACATATGTCTTTCATTTTACAGACGGAAACGGAACATAAAGACAGATAATGAGACAGACGTTAAATTAGAAACTTTAGAAAATGTAACAGCCAAGAATTTAACTGAGGAGTATAATCAAGGTATAATGTTAGAATGAATGTATACTCTGAGCGAACATTTATTCACACGTTGATCACGAGTGTGTTAGGCTATATGGACTCCAGGGCGTGAGTTGCTTTAGGGTCGACACCAGGCTCTGGTTGTAGATCAAATACCTGCTGTAAACGAATGGATTACAGTGGATGCAAGAAATGCTCAATCCTACTTAATAATTATGTCTGCTTCTGTTTAATAGATTGCACATGATTATTTATGAGAAGTTAAGTAGAAAACTATATTAAAAACCGATACGTCTATATATAGACCTATATATAGCCTATACATATGTTTGTGTGCTTTTATAATATACATATGTACATATATATATGTTGTCGTCATATACCCTATAACGCTTTTACAGAAGAGAAGTCAATTGGAACAAGTCCTAGTACGTTTAAAAGCAAAACCTTGATAGAGGGTGATAGCAAAGTGATTGCGCTTGGTACATTATTTGATTTCATAAAAACACATCAAAGTGACTTCTTTGTTGAGGAATTTCAGGTTTGATTATTTTGTAGTTTATTGTGATTGCAATATATTTTCAATTATTTCCTTTAAATCTACATTGTGTCATAATGTGTTCTTTAATTTTGGTATAGATTAAATGGAAAATAAAATAAAATGTGTGGAATTCAAGATTTGTGGCAATATATTTTAATCATATACTTGACTAGATACATTTTGTAGTTTTTTGCTTATAAAATTACATTGACCTTCTTTATTATATATGTTCAAGTTTCAATATATATATATATATATATATATATATATATATATATATATATATATATATATATATTAATTGCAAATACCTTAAATATATTTACTGAATACATATATTATATGTATTCAGTAAATATATTTAAGGTATTTGCAATTAATTGAAAGATGATTGTTTTTATGTATATTTGCAACTTAGGCCTACTATTATTAATGTCAATTTTGCAGAATATACCATCAGCTAAAAATGTGAATATGGCCGTTGGATTGAGCGATGAAAACAAAAACAAAAACAGATACAAAAACATCTGCGCCTGTACGTGTGCTACAGAATATGTACCAAGTTTTTATAAAACGTTACATTTGGAAGTTAAATTTACCCATTGCTTAAAATATTACGTATTTAATACAAGTAGAGATTATATTTTCACTCAAGATCTGCTTCCAAGGCACTATATTTATTTTCTGCAGATGACCATTCCAGAGTTCATCTTGAAATCAACACTTTAAAAAATGAAGGAGACTATATAAATGCTTCGTATATTGAGGTAATCAGAACATAAAATTTAAAAAAAAATATCTGTTCTTCAAGTAAAAGTATACCTTTTTCATTGATTGCACATTACGTAGTTATTTCATTGTAAAAAAAGCAGTATAATATTATAACATAACTTTTTAATGCCCACTTCCCTACTATTTTGCAGGGATACAATAACAAAGACAAATTCATTGCGTCACAAGGTATTTGTTCTGATTTTTACATTGATTATTTTGAGTTTTACTATTATGTAGCAATCATGTTAACGATTATTATGTTTCGATTATAACTCGGAGGCCAGATGTTATTTTACACAAAATACCCGAAAGTTTAAGAATTATTTAACGCTACTTATATTCATCAGTATTTAGAAAAATCATATTTGTTACTAATGAAAATACATCATGTCTTTTGTAAGGTATTTTGTGAGAGTGTGTAAAGTTTCCGTTTCAAACCTGACGGTCTATGGGCAGTGTTTCTTCCAGACTTTTTTCTCCGGGGGGGGGGCACTTGAAATCTTCGGGGGGGCGGTAAACTTTCTTCGGGGGGGGGGGGGCGGACACTGTTAAAAGTATATATTTTCTATATAAATTATATAAATTTCGTTTCGTTCGGGGGGCGGTAAAAATTTTTCGGGGGGGGGGGGGGGGCTTTGCCCCCCCCGAAGAGATGCCTGGAAGAAATTCTGTCTATGGGGCAAGTGAAGTAGAGTGACCTCGGCATATGAAGAGATAGTGTGGTCAGCACTATGCCCAGCCGCCTTTACTTTCCCTAACGTGAGTTAGGTACCCATCAGAGCTGGGTGGACTCAGGGACAGTCTACTGACTTGAACCGGGATTCGAACTCGAGACTTATAGGTTAGCAGTCCAGTTCTCTACCGCTAGACCCCTACGTCCCTTATGAGTGTGTGTGCTTTTGACTTATTTAACAGAAATGCCATTTTAGACGACTATTTTCACTTTATTAATGCCATGTAATGACAAAAGTCTTTATAAGAACTTATTATTTGTACCGAGCACTGATTGGTGCCACTGAAATAACTTTACAGTTAAGGCAAGTTAGTGATCTTAAATTATATTGACATAATTATATAACTTTGATGTTTCAACTTAACACTAAATCACTAGGACCGAACAATGTGATGTTGAATGATTTTGTGAGAATGCTGTGGGAACAGAATGTCGAAGTCGTAGTTATGCTGACAAATTTAATTGAAGAAGGAAAGGTAGGTATTGACTGTTAGACTAGATTTTGTGTGCAGTATATTATAAATAGCCATCTCAACTGAAAGATACAAATATGAAATTAAATGTTAATGTAAATTTTAAAAATATACAAAATAGATGCTCCATAAGAATAGTAATGCGCATACCTATTTTATAAATAGTGGGCAAAAGAGCATTAAATTGAGCCCACCATTATAATTTAACTTGGGTATTACAAACAAGACAAAATAATAAAGACAAAAGTGTATTTGTACATATTAAGAAGACATTGTGTAGATGATATGTTGATATGGTCATAATGAGCAAACATAATACAATTTTAACGTACTTATTTAGTTTGCGTATAACAGCAACAATCAAGACCTTCACAAAATAAACATGTAAAACATCTTTTGTCTTTGATGTTGAACTTAACAGTCCTACCATATTTTAAAAAAATATTAAGTTAGAGTTAATGTTGACTTTTTATATTAATTGTATTCCCGCGCCATAAGTGTCAAGATTGCTTGCTGCTTAAATTTAACTCAATAATTTATGTTTAAGGTAAAATGCGAACGCTACTGGCCAGAAAAAGAATCCACAATGTTTGGGGACATTAAAGTAGAACTGGCCTCTACACAAGTGTTTGCTGACTACACTATTCGAAAATTAGAACTCAAAAAGGTATTTTTCTCGCATGATTAAAAGCGCATTATAGCTGTAGAAAGTAAGCATACACAAAGGAATATTATGCCATGTAATACATAAGTGTTGTGAGAATATTTTCAATCACGAATGTTGACATGTCTTATGTTAAATCAATAAGTTGACTAATTTGTGTAAAATGTTGGATCATCAATATTTGATCTCTCGCCTGCTAAGCCGACAAGTGTAAATGAAATCTTCAACCATTACATGTGTAACAATTTACTGAGAGTTAAAACGTTTGAACAAAATAAAAATCGCGTTGCTTCAAACATATAGTATAATTTCAATATGATGTACCATAACATGCAACACGTGATGCACATATAAACTTTAAGCAATGTGGTTTTCATGTTTAAAACTGTTTTTTAACTAACGAAAGAAACGCCAGCCTGTTCACACCTTGACCCATTTCCACTTCACGTCTTGGCCGGATCAAGGTGTGCCATCAAACCCCTGGGGTCTGGTTGACTTTGAGCAGAGAGTGGCTTTAGAGAGTACGTCCAGGCCAGTTGTTGTTCATTGCAGGTACTAAACACCATTTTAGCATTTTAGTAAGCATTGAACTGCCCTAGAGATTAAATATTAAAGCTTTCATATTAGATATTCACAAATAAATTGCTTAAAATACCAGCCAAAATCATAGGAGTTAGATACTTTTCACGTTATATACGAATTTTGTTTTTTTACCATTTTACTGTTTTAATTACTTTTCTAGAGCTGGTTGTATTATCATTTACCAAATAATCGATTGCAAGAAGATGTTGTTTCATGTTTCACAGTGCTGGCGTTGGAAGGACAGGTACATTTATAGCCTTGAGAAACGTGATCAAAGAAGCCGAGGACACAGGGAAGATTAATTTCTTCAACACAGTAGCCAAACTCAGACAAGACAGAGTGCTGATGATTCAGACAGCTGTACGATACTTCTATTTTATTCCCTGGTTTTTATGTTACTGTTTTTTTTACTTCTGTATTCTTACACCAAAAAAAAAAAGTAAATGTTTCCAGATAGTAATATAAAGACTAGAAAAAATGTATAAAATAAACAACAAATATATTTTACATGTTCTAAAAGTTTTCCAATAAATTATAAACGTAAACCGTAAAAAAAATTGCCTATGTCCTTAAAGCATGTTTTAATAGAATGTTATGTGTAATAGGGTCAGTACGAGTTTCTCCACCGAGCTGCCCAGGTAGCACTGTGTTGTCGTGACACCACCATAACTCTACAAGACATTCCAGCTCGTCTTCAACTCCTGCAGCAGAAAACTATATCAGGACAAACCAACTTAGAGAAGGAATTTACTGTAATTATTGTGTTTACCTTATTAAAATTGATAGCGTAATACAAAATATGTATTTCTTTTTTTTAAATCTTTAGTAATTACAAATACCAAGTACTATTAAAATCCCTTTTATCTAACACAGCAATTATTTCGAATGCATGCATATATCAAGATACTTTGTATAGATGGGTGGACTCTTGGAATGCCAATTTACAATTATTATTCAAGAACGTGTATTTGTATTGGATACTGACTTAGTTTTTTTGTAGTCTGTTTCAGCCATCTGCTCAGATCTAGAGAACAAATACAAAGAGACGAACACAGAACAGGAAGACACAGTGTACCAGAACAACATGCCTGAGCCAAACAGAGACAAGAACAGGGTGGTGGGGATTATCCCAAGTACGTCATAGATAATACACTGAACAGCTCTCAAAACTGATGTAGCTACCTAACGATGCTCACAAACATATTTTTGTATTTTACATTTCAACCATGTATACTTTATTGTACGAGCTATTTAAATACCATATAAATTACACATTATAAATTATGTACCATTACAAGAACAATGGAATGCGCTTACAAATAGCTAATGTAATTAGTATGTGTAGGTCATTTCAAAATAAATACATCGATTAAGAAAGTTAATAATAATTAATACAAGTTCAACCCTTTTCATAAGCCTATGTTGTGTTAAGTGGCGGCAGGATATGGCGTTTACAGTTAAAATAATAATATATTCCACTCTTAAAACAATAGTTTTTTTGTTTACATTTTCAGAGAAAGAATACCGAGTTTTCCTTTCATGTGAGTCTCCTTCAATGGACGACTATATCAACGCAGTGTTTGTTCCTGTACGTAATTCTTATAAATATATATACATAATTGTAGCATTTTAGCGCGGTCAATAGCGAAAATAAATAAAAAAATTTTCATATATCATGAAAATTAAATTATGTATACATGTTCAGATACCATGAATGTTTACATTAACAACAAGACAATGTCACTTTGCAACAATAGTTAGCAAACACCAGCAAGAGTTTCTTATGAAATGTTTACATTTTCCAGAGTTTTACAAAACGAGAGAGCCATATTTTGACACAGCTACCAATGCCAACAACAGTCATTAATTTCTGGAAAATGGTTGTTCAGTACAAAGTGTCTTTGATTGTAGCATTCCAAAGCGATACCAACAAAAATGATGAGGTAATTCACATCTAGGCATATAGCTGCTATTTCTAAATGTGCGCTTTATCCTTTAGTTTCTCTTACTTCCAAAAAAAGTTTAGTTTCATTCATTCATGAAACGTTTTTATTTGACTTGTAAAGTTATTTATTATGCAGTAGCATTCAATGGTTAAAGTCCTTCTATACATGTTCCTATTTCAGACCATTGGCCAGTATCTTCCCGCAAACGTTACTGTACAACTCGTATGTGGCCCCTACACAATCCACACAGGTCAAGTACACACTGGCAATGTGTGGGAGGAGTTAGAGGTTTCAATCAAACCCACATCAAAGACACAGGTATCTGTAATACGTCATTGCTAGGTCCTACTATTTCACAATAACCAATACACGTATAATTTTAACTCGATGATTGAACACTATGCTGCACACTTGTTATACAATCTGCATTGTAAAGTAAACAAAAATAATCGGCAAATGTTCAAAGATAACATTTATTAAAAAACTTTAGACAAGCATATTGTTGTAAATAACAGGGTACCGTTGTCCACAAACTGACTCACATGAACATCTTCGCCCCTCACCTCAACGCAAGAGATCTGCTCACACTGACCGCACACGCACGGTCAAAGTATTCGTGTTCACAGGACAAGGTACTCTTCATGTGCAGGTACGCTGTTGTACACACTACTACACTTTACTATAAATCTACTTATCGATATCATAACTGCTATACCTGCCATACATCTATTTCTTATGTTTCGTAACTACACCATTATTTTGGTTTACAGAGTTTCTTCCAGGAATTTCTTCTATCGCCCCCGCTCCTCACCCACCCCCCTCCGAACGAAATGAAATATATAAAACATACTTCTACCAGTGTCTGCCCCCCCCCCCCCCAACAGATAATGTTGTCCGGCCCCCTAACCCCCCCCCCCGCCCGAAATTATCAAGTGCCCCCCAGAGGAAAATATTCTGGAAGAAACACTGTAGGTTTAATGCTGACAAAGCAATTCAAAGAAACTCCCACAACGTATCTATCCATCTCCACATCATCTAATATAAAACATGTTTGATTCCACGACTGTAGGGACGGTGCTGGACTTTGTGGTCTGGCCTGTGTGCTGGGTCAGCTGCTAGACAGGGCTGACCACGACCAACGTGTCTGTGTTCCTCTGGTGGTTGGTTCACTCAAGTGTGTCAGACCAGAGATCATCCCTAGTGTGGTGAGTGTCGTCACTCTAAGGGTGGTGACAGTGTTAGTGGGGACATCCGTAGTGTGGTCACTCTAAGGGTAGTGGCTGTGTTAGTAGGGACATCCGTAGTGTGGTGAGTGTAGTCATTCTAAGGGTGGTGGATGTGTTAGTGGGGGATATACGTAGTGTGGTCACTCTAAGGGTAGTGAATGTGTTAGTGGGGGACATCCGTAGTGTGGTCATTCTAAGGGTAGTGGCTGTGTTAGTAGGGACATCCGTAGTGTGGTGAGTGTGGTCACTCTAAGGGTAGTGGTTGTGTTAGTGGGGGACATCCGTAGTGTGGTCACTCTAAGGGTAGTGAATGTGTTAGTGGGGGACATCCGTAGTGTGGTCATTCTAAGGGTAGTGGATGTGTTAGTAGGGACATCCGTAGTGTGGTCACTCTAAGGGTAGTGGCTGTGTTAGTAGGGACATCCGTAGTGTGGTCATTCTAAGGGTAGTGGCTGTGTTAGTAGGGACATCCGTAGTGTGGTGAGTGTGGTCACTCTAAGGGTAGTGGCTGTGTTAGTGGGGGACATCCGTAGTGTGGTCACTCTAAGGGTGGTGACAGTGTTAGTGGGGACATCCGTAGTGTGGTCACTCTAAGGGTAGTGGCTGTGTTAGTAGGGACATCCGTAGTGTGGTCACTCTAAGGGTAGTGGATGTGTTAGTGGGGGACATCCGTAGTGTGGTCACTCTAAGGGTAGTGGCTGTGTTAGTAGGGACATCCGTAGTGTGGTGAGTGTAGTCATTCTAAGGATGGTGTATGTGTTAGTGGGGGACATCAGTGTACAGTTTTTTTTAAAGTCTTGTTATATGCTGAAAGCTTGCTTTTTGTAATATAAGCATTTGATTATTGCTTATGTGGATAGTTTTGTGAGAAAATGAACTACACGTATATAGTGTATGTTTTAACTAGCAAAGCTATAATTAGTGGGTCTTTTTTAAAGAAACAAATTTAAAAAAAAATTAACATTGTGTATTCTAAAGGATCAATACAGATTAATTTACGAAGCACTACAGATGTACAATGAAACAAGCGCCACCTCAAATAATTTCGAACAGATCAAGCAAAGGGAGCTAAAAACGTCTCAAGAAGACGAACATGTTTATGCCAATTACTAGATTAATTCCCTTCAAATAAAAACCATCAGAAAACCAGGTAATCTACATGAGTAGGCCCTACACATTAGTGCTGTGTGTTGTCAAGTCGAACAAACCAACCTACTTGCTCCAATATAGATTCAATCATAAAAGTGAAGCAATTGCTTATTTGTATAGACATACTTTTACACATTCACTTATGCTTTTTGTATATCGTTGCGTTGTTGTTAAATCGCCCTATAAGTAGTTCGCACTCTTCATTTAAAATACTATCGAATTTAACATAAATATATATCTCCATGTAACAAAAAGTTTACAGATCAGTAATGAGGTAAATAAAATGTGGCAGTAAAAATATGTTTACTTACACGTCTTTCGTTTGTTTTATAAGTAAAGCATGTGCTAGGTTAAAAGATGTCCCCTTTATCCTTGTTAAATGTTTAACATAACCGTCAATGGAAGCGCTTACATTTTTTTCTCCATGAATTTAACTCCTTAATTTTGTTCAGACTGATGCACACAATGCACCCAATGCACATTACAACATGTCATCATAGCGTCAATAGTAAAATGATCTATTTATTCAATATTAGTTACACTGTGATTTGTAAGGAGGCGATATTCAAAGTAAACATTGTGTTATTAATTGCCAATATTATTAATTTTCAATACGGTCCAGTTTTATTTTTGTTTAGATACTACTCGAATAGTTGCTACTTTGAGTGTGGTTCCGCTTTTTAACAGGAGAGTAATTTTTCTGTACTTTGATAACTCTTGTCGATAAAGTGGTTAGCAGCTCAACAATAAATATTATTCCTATTCGTTGTAGTTTGAACGGTGCAAACAACATTTATAACGTTTTATTTTTGTGTTATTTCACACATTTTTATTATTGATTACATTCTTAATTATTATTTTATTAATTGCATTCTTTTTTTTTGTATTACAATTTTCAAAATAAAACATATATTGCATAAGCCTGATTGTTCTTCATTACAGTATTCCTTTCAGAGTTTTCTTTCCTTTTTACACTTGATATTTCCGGGGGGGGGGGGGGGGTGGTGGGGGTACGACGACTGTGGGGGTGGGGGGACACTGATGCGTAGTCTTCTATCGCACCCGCCTCACCCCCCCCTCAACCCCCCCACACCCCCCGAAAATATGACTGGATGAAACTCTGCCTTATTATGTGTTTCTCTGGATTACTAAGCAGTTGGGCGGTATCTCAAGTTCTATCAAAAAGGTAGGTCATTCTGCTATTTGCTTAATTGTATCATCAGGTAATTTATTAATATAATGCTTGCGAGGAATTAAAGTGCAATATTTTGTGGTATGAAGAAAACATAACTTGCAACAAATCTGCGAATTCCTTCAACTGTATCACGTGAAAGGAAACTAAATATGGCGACAGCTGTTGATAGATAGGCCTACTAGATTATTTGCCTTTATTGCTGGTTTGAATGTTTTGCTACTGATATGTGAAAGAAGTTTCAAATAATGAATAATCAATATTGTGTAGCAATGGGACCGTATATTAAATATTAATTTTGGTTTGAAAGAGATATATTCAGAAAAACAAAACATATGTTATCAGGCACTAATTAATTCGTGAACATTATTTCAACAAACTAAATCAAGCTGCTGATAGTTTTAATTAATTGTTTTTATATTTTATTCCTCAAAAAAAACTGTTCTGACACAATCAAGGTTTTACATCGCCAGTGCATGTATAAAGTAGCAGCATCGCTTACTTTCCGTTGTTCAAACTTCTTACTCTGTTGTTACCCCCATCTGTTAATAAACAGTGACAAACGGTACGTCTAATCGAATTACAAAATCATAAATAGAAGAAATATAATGGGAAAAAATGGGGTTTAATGTTACACTATGTGTGAACGCTGATACATAGGAATAATTAAACATTTAAAAATGGAACTTCTAAGCTAATCAGGAAATCAAAAAATGAGTCAAAATGGGGTTATATGCTCTATGGGACTAATTAAACATTTAAAAAGGAGTCAACTTAAAATATCTAATTAATTCAACAATAAAAGGAAAAAGTATATAATTATTCTAGCGAAGGCGTAGCCTAGCGGTTGAGAGCTAAATTGCTAAACTGCATGTCTAGAGTTCGAATCCGGTTTCAAATCAGTAGAACTTCCCTGAGCCTACTCAGCTCTGATGGGTACCTAACTCACGTTAAGAAAACATAGGCGGCTGGGCATAGTGCTGACCACATTATCCCTATGTATGACACGGTCAGTGAAACAGATGAACTCTTCTTCATTAACCCCAATGGTCTTGGGCACAATATGGAAAATTTATATATTGGCGTGATGACCCTGCAAATCTACATGAGTAAGGAAAAAATAAATATATACGTAATTTTAAAAATAGAATAAATTATTGGTCTAAAATCTAAAGAACTACTGCAGAACTGTAGGGCTGTGGTAAAAGATTAAATGCTTTAAATAATGGAAAACAGTTTTCAGTAAAAGAACTCGAATAATATTGAAAATGTTATATTGACTGTTGACTTAATTGCCAAGTATAATCTTTATTTAAATTTGATTTATATGATTTAGTGTTATTTTTGTAATTCTGAAAATAATATTGTTTAACTTAATACTCATAGAATGATATGTTTTATGTATGAAGAAAATTCACGCAATGTAATGTTACTGATATCATACAAGATACGACTGTTAACATGAATTGTGTATACGTGTTGTTGTGTTGTATGAATACTGTGTAGTGTGACTGTGAGATTTTAGTATAAACTGACTGTTGAATTAATGAACGAAACAAGCTATTATTGTTGCATGGTTGTCTGGTCTGGATGTTTTAACACAAGTGAACGACTGAGTTTGATGCTCAAGCGATTAGATAAAATTAAACTAGAACAGATTTACCGGAGTGTGCGAGGATCTCCGACAAAAACACTGTCTAGTGGTGACACTGTGGACATTGGTGATCGTATCAGAGCATCCTTAAACACTAGACATAGCATTAGCCGTGAGTGTTATTAATCAAGAAACTACCTGTTGATGTTTGCTATAATCGGATTTATTTCTTCTGGTGTGGATTCATTGAGTGGCTGAAACTACTCTATGCTATAGACCGCTCAGACGCTAAGTTTGAACAAGTCAATGATCTACATGTGGTAGGCCATCACGGAAGAGATTCGATCTGAGTGTTAAAAATCTATAGTAATACTAGTCATGGGTGGCCTTGATAGGGGTACTGTTAAATACCGTGGTGTCACCAGAATGGTAACTCAAAGAAGTCACCAGTATGGTAACTCAAGGTATCACCAGTATGGTAACTCAAAAATGTCACCAGTATGGTAACCCAATGTGTCACCAATAAGATAACTCAAAGTGTTACCAGTATGGTAACTCAAGGTGTCACCAGTATGGTAACTGAATGTGTCGTCAGCAGTATGGTAACCCAAGGTGTCACCAATAAGATAACTCAAAGTGTTACCAGTATGGTAACTCAATGGGTCACCAGTATGGTAACTCAGGGTGTCACAAATATGGTAACTCAATGTGTCACCAGTGTGGTAACTCAAGGTGTCACCAGTATGGTAACTCAAGGTGTCAACAGTATGGTAACCCAATATATCACCAGGATGATAACCAAAGGTGTCACCAGTATGGTAACTCAAGGTGTCACCAGTATGGTAACTCAAGGTGCCACCAGTATGGTAACCCAATGTGTGACAAGAATGGTAAATCAAGGTGTCACCAGTATGGTAACTCAATGTGTTACCAGTATGGTAACTCAAGGTGTCACAAGTATGGTAACTCAAGGTGTCACACAGGGTTTCACCAGTATGATTACTCAGGATGCCACACAATGTGGTAACCCAGGATGTCACCCTCTGTGGGAGCTAAGTGTTTTACCACGAGTGGTACCGCAGTAAGTTACCCTAAACATTTAGTTTCTCTTTGATGTTACCACATTCTCTTGCCATTTTTTTTATTTGACTAGTTAAAACGGTGTTAATTCGGCTACTTTTATAGATATTCTGTTTGTTATTGAGCCCTAAATTGTTCCACTAGTTACGAAATACACTCCTTTCCAGTTGTAGCAATCACGTTCTGCTAATGTTCTACATACTTGATGAGCTCTATAATTCAACAAGAAACCTACCCTAAACTTATTACCCAGTATTTAACAATGTACCCAGATTGATCAAAAACAAAAGCAGACGATCACGAATGTACCCGCCACCTACCGGGGCAGTTTTGTTCATCCGAGTTGTCGCTACACTCGCTGGTCTTGTTACAGCGAGCTGATTTGGGCACACATTTCATTACACCGGAGCACATCCACTGATTCTCTTGACAAGAATCTAGCAGAATACACAGTTTACATTTAACTAGCAGAAACCATTTATATGTCACACAGTATTTATTTAACTAGCAGAATACATTTATTTATCACACAGTTTACATTTAACTAGCAGAATATATTTATTTATCACACAGTTTACATTTTACTATCAGAAAACATTTTTTTCATCACAAAGTTTTCATTTAAATTTTAACTAGCAGAATACACATTTATTTTTCAGTGTTCTTGAGACAGGTAAACATTTATATAATCACTAATTTTTCAATGCTCTTTCGAGGCTGTGCAAAAATTTTTTTTTATATCTAAACTAACCGTATTTATTAAAAATAAAGCTATCATACATATAATATATTTTAATGGTAGTTTTGTGACGGTAACAGCAAATACAACACTTTTTTTAAGAAAGTGGAAACTAAAATAATTGCTACACTTTATTTACATAACCACCGTAACATTTACATTGCTAAGTACCATCTAAGAAAACTTGAGAGGTGAATAAACTCTACTACTCTTCTCGTTTCTAATGGGAATAATGTATTATATACACAGTTACACAAGTTATTAAAAAATACATTTATGCGATCTAACATAATGATTTATTTCGTTATCGAAGATCAAGGCAAAACAAACCAACAAAGATGTTGGTGCAAACTTTGGGAACCACATACCACTTAGACATATTAGTGACGTCAAGTCTTAGTTTAAACTATGTGAATTCTTGATTTACTGACTTACTGCACTTATAGTGTTTCTTCCAGTTTTTTTTTCCCTTTGGGGGGGGGGGGGGGGCACTGTTAAAAGAATGTGTTTTCTATATAAATTACATTTCGTTCGGAAGAAACACTGTGACACAACAGCGTCATGTCAGTGAAGTCAGGTCAGAGTTTAAGTAAGTAAAGTTCCTTTCAAACCTGACGGTCTATAGGACAAGTTAAGTAGAGTTCACTTGTTTCTGTTACCTCGGCATATGAAGAGATAGTGTGGTCAGCACTTTGCCCAGCCGCTTTTACTTTCCCTAACGTGAGTTAGGTACCCATCAGAGTTTGGTGGACTCAGGGGCGGTCTACTGACTTGAATCCGGATTCGAATTCGAGACTCTAGCTCTCTACCGCTAGACCATTCCGTCAAGTCAGAGTTTAAATGATGTAAATTCCTGACTTACTGCAAGTAGCTTCATCAGAACCGTCATGGCAGTCGTTCACGTTGTTGCAGACCAAGCTTTCACTCACGCACTGCTTCTGATCATAACAGGCGAACTGGTTAGATCCGCATTTTACTAGAACAGAACATGGTATGATTTGTTTAGAGAACTAGGATAGCAAGGAGACACATTAAGTAACATCACATCGCATTAAACACATCAAAACACATCACAATACCTTTACATTACATTACATTACATTACATTACATTACATTACATTACATTACATTACATTACATTACATTACATTACATTACATTACATTACATTACATTACATTACATTACATTACATTGCATTACATTGCATTACATTGCATTACATTACATTACATTGCATTACATTGCATTACATTACATTACATTACATTACATTACATTACATTACATTACATTACATTACATTACATTACATTACATTACATTACATTACATTACATTACATTACATTACATTACAAGAATTCTTGTTAAAAAAAACAACATAAAGCCATATTATATTCGAATTCTGCATTTCAACAGTCTGCCGTGCTAAATGTGCTTAGCTTTTAATTAAACACTTGGAAATGTTAACATAACAAGCCTACCTGCATTGCACGATCTAATGCTAGTCAAAACTAAACAAGCAGTAATTGCAAGGTAAACAATAGCAAAGCGCATGTTTCTTCTAGCTGGTCACAGGTTGTTGTAAGACAACACGGTATGTGGCCGACAGGAGGCTACCTGGCTTTATATAGACTGGCAAATTAGGTCATCGGACGGGGGATGCAGACGATAGGCTAGTGCACGGTCTAACTTGTGAATAGCTTGAGCTTTTAACACAAGGCAGCTTGAAGTTTAATTATAATCAGGTTGAAAATCAGGTTGTAATTTAATTTATGTTTTGTTTATTTTCGTTTTTTCTAATCGATTCCTGCCACAAATACGATTTTATTATAATGCAATATAACTAATATTTCAACAAAAGACGATTCTATCACATTGAAAGGTGGCCAATTACATTTAATTTTATTAAAACTTTGTTTTCTAAATGCTACTGTATCATACAAATTTTGCTTAAATGTAAATCTAATGAAACAAATTAATTAAAATGTTTTTTGTCTTTTAAGATTAGAACCCAATACAATCCATATGTATCAGACACGTATATACACACAGTTTAGAACCCAATACAATACATATGTATCAGACACGTATACACACGTATACACATTTAAATATTTGATTATTGCTTATGTGGATAGTTTTGTGAGATAATGAACTACACATGTAACGTGTATGTTTTAACTAGCAAAGCTATAATTAGTAGGTCTTTTTAAAAGAAAAAAAAAAAATCTATTCTAAAGGATCAATACAGACTTATCTACGAAGCACTACAGATCTATAATGAAACAAGCGCCACCTCAAATAATTTCGAACAGATCAAGCCAAGGGAGGTAAAAACGTCTCAAGAAGACGAAAATGTTTATGCCAATTATGAGGTTAATTTCCTTCAAATAAAAATCATCAGAGAACCAGGTCATCTACACGAGTTGGCCCTACACATTAGTGCTGTGTGTTGTCAAGTCGAACAAACCAACCTACTTGCTCCAATATAGATTCAATCATAAAAGTGAAGCAATTGCTTATTTGTATAGACATACATTTACACATTGACTTATGCTTTTTCATTTTTGTGTTATTTCACAATTTTTATATTTGAATACATTCTTTAAAATTTGTTTTATTAATTGCATTCTTTTTTGTTTTAAATTTTCAAAATAAAACTTATCTTCCATAACCTGATTGTTCTATATTACAGTTTCTTTCATACTTTTTTTTCTCGGGGAAGCACTTGATATTTTCGAGGGAGGGGTGGAATTGATATGAATAAATATCTTCTATTTAAATCCCATTTCGTACGGGGGGTAGTCTTTCTTCGCACCCCTCCCCTCCAAAAAGATGACAGGAATAAACTGCTTCATTATGTTTTTCTCCGTAATAAATAAGCAGTTTGGCGATACATATAGGTCTATGAAAAAGAGAGGTCAGAATGTTGTTTGCTTAATTGCATCTTCAATCATCTGGAGTACAGGTAATTTAATCTAAAACTTACGGTGTCCAGTCAAAAGCCCCCTGGACATAAACCCCTTGGACATAAACCCCCTGGACATAAACCCCCTGGACATAAACCCCCTGGACATAAACCCCCCAACATAAACCCCCTGGACAACACCCCGCGATATAAACCCCCAGGACACCCCCCCCCCCCCCCCCCCGCGACATAAACCCCCTGGATAATAACCCACGGACTGGGGTTTATATATATAATAATAATGATGACGTGAACCAAAAAATAAAAAAAATACATTAAATTAATTTAATTTTTTACAACTAAGAAAATAGTTTCTACCTAAGAAAATGCTATTCGAGATTCACCGGCGGAAGCTTGGTTCATATCCACCTTGGCACACAGAAGCATGGTATAAATACGACATCAAATTTATTTCATCACAAGTATAATTTTCGAAATGGAGTTCGTTCAATCAAATGAAGGCAATTTAAAGGTGATTTTAGGCTATGTTTATGACAAGCAAAAAGATCTGGCGAACGGCGTTGTGTCATTTGAGTGTACCAGAAGACGCAACAAGGCAGAATGCAAAGCAAAAATAAAAATTCATGGTGAACAGCTTGTTGGACGTTGTAATGAACATTCGCATGGACCAGATCCATCTCAACTGGAAGTGTGTAAAGTAGTGCAGCAGATGAAACAACTGGCAGAAGAAACGGAATCAACACCCCAGCAGATCATCACTCAGTCCATTACTACGATTACTGAAGATGCCAAGGCCAAGCTGCCCTCGGTTCCACTCATACAGCGTAACATCAGGCGTCAACGTCAAACGTTAAAACACCCACTGTGTGATCTAAGGAATGTTGATGATATAATCATTCCTGATCAATATAAAATGACACAAGATGGACAACAGTTGCTTCTGTTCGATTCTGGTGCCAACTCAAAAGGTATGATGTTTTTGTTTGGAACCAAGGACAACCTTAGGTTATTGGAGGTTAATCAGCACTGGTTTATGGATGGTGCATTAAAAAAGCTCATGCATTGTTTTCACAACTGTACACAGTCCATGCATTGGTCAATGGACGGACTGTTCCATGTGTTTATGCCTTACTTCAAAACAAAACACAGGAAACATACACATAACTCTTACAGCAGCTAACGATCTTAAACACAAACCTGCAACCAATTTCTATTATAATTGACTTTGAAATGGCTGTGATAAAAAGTGTTGAAAGGGTATTTCCAGAGTGTGAGGTAAAAGGATGTTTCTTCCATCTTAGCCAAAATATATACAGAAAAATTCAGGACTCTGGCCTTAGTGAATTTGCTCTCAAGCTCAGAATGCTACCTGCTTATTTCTTTTGTTCCCATCGAACACTTGAGTTATGCCTTTGAAAAATTATTGGAAATTTTCCCCCAAGAAGCGATAACGATTGCAGACTACTTTCAGGACGACTATATTAGCAGGTCACAACGTCGCGGTCGGAGACAACCTTCCAATGTTTCCACTTGATATTTGGCACATGCACACACGTGCAGAAGGCCATATGCCAAAAACAAACAACTCAGTTGAAGGCTGGCACAGAATTTTACAGTCCCATATGGGATGTTGCCAAACAAATATTTGGAAATTTATTGACTTTATTAAAAAGGAACAATCGCTCCAAGAGGATTATTGTTCACAGATTAATTCAGGTCACTGTTTACCAAAACAGAAATGTTTGTTTTGTATTTATATATTAATTTTGTTTCTCATCATCTTTGGTTTTTCCTTATATAAACCTCAATTGAGGGGTTTTTGTCCAGGGGGTTTATATCGCGTGGGGGGGGGGGGGGGGTTGTCCAGGGGGTTTATGTCGCGGGGGTTTTTTTGTCCAGAGGGTTTATGTCGGGGGGTCTATGTCCAGTTATATCCCTTTATTGCTGGTTTGAATGTTTTGAATACGTGAAATTCGTGAAAATTTATTTTAACAAACAAAACCAATTGTTGAGAAATAGTTTTAATTGATCAAAACTTTACATCTTCAGTGCATGTATAAAGTAGCAGCGTCTCTTACTTGCCGTTGTTCACACTTCCAACTCTGTTGTTATCCCCATCTGTTAATAAACATTGACAAATGGTACGTCTAAGCAATTGCAAAATCACAAATAGAAGAAAAATATTGGGAAAATATGGGGTTCCCTAATACATTATCTGTGAAAACAGATACCTCGGGCTTATTAAACATTTAAAACTGGAACGTCTAAGGTAATCAGCAAATCACAAATAGTAAAAAATATAATGGGGTTCAATACTATATTGTGTGTGAAAGCTGATACATAGGAATAATTAAAGATTTAAAATGAGTCAACTTAAAGTTTCTAATTAACTAAACAATAAAAAGAAAAAGTGTGTAATTATTTTAGGGAAGGCATGGCCTGGCGGTTGAGAGCTAGATTGCTAAACCGCGTGTCTCCTAATCGAATACGGTTTCAAATCAGTAGAACGTCCCTGAGCCTACTCAGCTCTGATGGGTACCTAACTCACGTTAAGAAAACAAAAGGCGGCTTGGCATAATGCTGACACATCATTAACTCTACTTAATCTGCCACAATGCTTTTTGGGAACAATTGGGACAAGATGATATCTTAGCGTGATGGCCAGGCAAATCTACACGAGTTAAGAAAAAAGATGTGTGCGTAATTTTTATAAAATCGATGTTAGGTCTAATGTCTAAAGAACTACTGCATAACTGTAAGGTTATTGTACAGATCTATTTTGCAAGATAAAGGGGGGCACATACGACCAGAACATACTTACATTACTAAAACTATGCTTTAAAATAATGGCAAGCATAGAATGATATGTTTTGTGAATGAAGAAAATTCACGCAATATAATGTTACTGACATTATACAGGCTACTACTGTTAACATGAGTTTTGTGTACGTGCTGTTGTGTTGTATGAATACTGCGTTGTGTGACTGTGAGATTTTAGTATAAACTGGCTGTTGAATTATTGAACGAAACAAGCTACTTTTGTTGCAATACTGTCTGGTCTGGATGTTTTAACACTTGTGAACGACTGATTTTGATGCTCAAGCGAGTAGATAAAATTAAACTAGTACAGATTTACCGGAGTGTTAGAGTATCTCTGACAAAAACACGGTCTAGTGGTGACTCTGTGAACATTGGTGATCGTATCAGAGCATCTTTAAACACTAGACATATCATTAGCCGTGAATGTTATTAATCATCGGATTTATTTCAGTGTGTTGATTCATTGAAAGGCTGCAACTACACTATACTATAGACAGCTCAGACGCTAAGTTGTAACAATTCAATGATCTACATGTGGTAGGTCATCACGGAAGAGATTCAATCTGAGTGTTACAAAACTATAGTAATACAAGACATAGATGGCCTTGATGGTGGTGCTGTTACATAGCGGTGTCACCAATATGGTAACTCAAGGTGTCACCAGTATGGTAACTCAAGGTGTCATCAGTAGGGTAACTAAAGGTGTCACCAGAATGGTAACGCAAGGTGTTACCAGCATATTAACTCAAGGTGTCAACAGTATGGTAGCTTACGTTGTCACATATATGGTAACTCAAGGTGTCACCAGTATGGTGACTCGATGTGTCACAAGTATGGTAACTCAATGTCACACAAGTAGAGTAACTGAAGGTGTCACCAGTATGGTTACTCAAGGCGTCACCAGTATGGTGACTCAATGCGTCACAAGTATGGTAACTCAATGTCACACCAGTAGAGTAACTGAAGGTGCCACCAGTATGGTTACTCAAGGTGTCACCAGTATGGTAACTGAAGAAGTCACCAGTATGGTAACTCAATGTGTCACCAGGTAAGTAACCCTAGGTGTCACCAGTCTGGTAACTCAAGATGACAAAAGTATGGTGACTCAAGGTGTCACCAGTCTGGTAATTCAATGTGTCACCAGTATGGTGACTCAATGTGTCACAAGTATGGTAACTCAAGGTGTCACCAATATGGTAACTCGAGGTGTCAACAGTATAATAACTCAAGGTATCAGCAGTATAGTAACTCAAGGTGTCACAAGTATGGTAAGTTGTCACCAGTATTGTTACCCAAGGTGTCACCACTATGGTAACTCGAGGTGTAACTAGTATAGTAATTCAAGGTGTCAGCAGTATGGTAACTCAAGGTGTCACCAGTATGGTAACTCAAGGTGTCACCAGCATGGTAACTCAAGGTGTTGCCAGTATGGTAACTCAAGGTGTCACTGGCATGGTAACTCAAGGTGTCCCCATTTGGGTAACTCAAGGTGCCACTAGCATAGTAACTCAAGATGTCACTAGTATGGTAACTCAATGTGTCACCAGTATGGTAACTCAATGTGTCACCAGTATGGTAACTCAATGTGTCACCAGTATGGTAACTCAATGTGTCATCAGCATGGTCCGGTGTCACCAGTATGGTAACTTATTGTGTCACCAGTATGGTAACTCAAGGTGTCACCAGTATGTTAACTCAATGAGTCACCAGCATGGTATCTTAGGTGTTACCAGTATGGTAACTCAAGGTGTCACCAGTATGGTAACTCGAGGTAACTCGAGGTATCAGCAGTATGCTAACTCAAGTTGTCACCAGTATGGTAAGGTGTCACCAGTATTGTAACCCAAGGTGTCACCAGTATTGTAACTCGAGGTGTCACCAGTATGGTAACTCAAGGTGTCACCAGTATGGTAAGATGTCACCAGTATGTTAACTCAAGGTGTCACCAGTAGGATAACTTAAGATGTCATCAGTATGGTAACTCAAGGTGTCACCAGTATGGTAACTCAAGGTGTCACCAGTATGGTAAGGTGTAACCAGTATGGTAACTCAAGGTGTCACCAATATGGTAAGGTGTCACCAGTATGGTAACTCAAGGTGTAACCAGTATGGTAACTCAAGGTGTCACCAATATGGTAAGGTGTCACCAATATGGTAACTCAAGGTGTCACCAGTATGGTAACTCAAGGTGTCACCAGTATGGTAACTCAATATTGTGTTATCGAGCCCTAAATTGTTCCGCCAGTTACGAAACGCACTCCTTTCCAGTTGTAGCACGTTCTGCTAATGTTCTACATACTTGATGAGCACTATAATTCAACAAGAAACCTATCCTAAACTTACTACCCAGTATTTAACAATGTACCCAGATTGATCAAAAACAAAAGCAGACGATCACGGATCTACCCGCCACCTACCGGGGCAGTTTTGTTCATCCGAATTGTCGCCACAGTCGTTTTCCTTGTCACATCGAGCAGACTTGGGCACACATTTCTTTACACCTGTGCACATCCACTGGTTGTCTTGACAGGAATCTAGCAGAATATATTTATATGTTACACAGTTTACATTTAACTAGCAGAAAACATTTATATGTTACACATTTCTTTACACCGGAGCACATCCACAGATTCTCTTGACAAGAATCTAGCAGAATATATTTATATGTTACACAGTTTACATTTAACTAGCAGAAAACATGTATATGTCAAAACTTTTTCATTTATCTAGCAGAATACAAATTTTATCACACAGTGTTCATTTAACTAGCAAAATACTTATTTTTTTTATCACAGAGTGTTCATTTATTGTAAACAACATTTATATATCACTAAGTTTTCAATTGTTTTTTTTCCTGGCTGTGCAAAAATATTTATATGTAAAATAACCATATTTATTAAAATAAAGCTATCAAAACTAATATATATAACACAGCAAATACAAAACTTTTTATATGCAAGAGGAAACTAAAATAATTGCTACACTTTATTTACATAACCACCGTAACATTTACATTGCTAAGTACCATCTAAGAAAACTTGAGAGGTGAATAAACTCTACTACTCTACTATATATATATATATATATATATATATATATATATATATATATATATATATATATACATATACATATATATATACATATATATATATATTTATATATATATATATATATATATATATATATATATATATATATATATATATATATATATATATATTATATCCTAATCAGCATACCATTCAAGATATTAATGGATTATTTATAACTTATAGGAACATTCGACAATTGTGTTCAATGAGCGGTAAATTGGATACACACATCTAACCTTCTTCTTCTTCTCTTCTTCGTTCTTAATTTTAGTGTTGGAAGGGTTTCCCTCCAATATAATTAAGTATACGTGTCAACTGGTTAGGCGCCATTGAGACAATTGACTCTGATTTCAGCCTGCTTTTCTTTTTACTTTCTCGTATATACGAAGTATAGAGAAAGTCTTGTAATCGTGCAAAAAAAATTCGAGATTTTTGCAAATCTCGACGTTTTACACCTCACTGATACGGAAAAACATAATTTTGCAATCTTGTCCGTATGTCTGTGTGTCTGTGTGTGTGTAAACACGATAACTTGAGTACCGCTACAGCTAGGTTGATGAAATTTTATATATAAGTATTTCATCAAAATCGTAGATCCCTTTCAACTTTTGAGCGATTCCCGACAATCGGAAGTGGTACTTTTTCTACTTTGAATTTTTCAAAAGCTTAGTACTTGAGTACTATTTCAGATAGATAAATGAAATTTCACACGTAAGTAAAAAAATCTAATTCTCTACCTTCTATCAAGTTTTGAGTATCAAAATGTTAATTTATAAAGTACTAATAATATTCCGCACTATTATGCACATTTTGTTTTGGCGTTCGCTTGATGCGCAATTCTTTTTTCTATGAGATTCTATTCTATTTTATAAAAGTTTAAGTATTTAAAATGGATTAAAAAACATAACTATATCCCGAGTTCCCATCCCGTTGTTTTATATAAGAATATTCGAGAAAGTTTAGGGGAGATCACTCCTGGTTTATACTTTCTCGTATACAGAGTAGGCCTATATAGAAAGTATTGTAATCGTGCACAAAATTCACATGAAATTTTGACAGTTTCCACCGTTTTACTTCTCAGTACTTCATCATAAACGGAGTATAAGGGACTTATTTTAATCGGGCAAAAATTCTAAATCCAGATTTATTAAAATTTTGGCGTTTTACGCGTAATCTTGTCGGAAAAACTGGACTTTTGCAATTCTGTCCAGATGTGTGGATGTGTGTCTTTAAACACGATAACTTGAGTACCGTTAAAGCAAGGTTGATGAAATTTCATATATAAGTATTATATAACATTTGTAGATTCTTTTCAACTTTTCAGCGATTTCCGATAACCGGAAGTGGTACTTTTTCTACTTTGAATTTTTTAAAAGCCTATAACTGGAGTACTTTTTTAGATAGATAGATTAAAATTTCACATATAAGTAAAAGATATAAATTTTAACAATGAAATAACACACGGGAACAACTACGTTTGTCTTCGTTCAAAAATACGCTCTGATAAAATAAAACTGCTGTTACCAGATCAAAATAATCAAGTCTCAATGTTCATGTGCTGTTGATGGAACAGAACACATTCAACTGTAAAATTGATAATGCTCAACATATCACTGTAATACAAACTGGGATGCACACCATGAGCCCAGGGACAATGGGCAGGGTTCAGGGCACTTGTATCTCAAGTCATGTGAAATGATTCATTCTTTGTTGAAATAGAAGCACGTCGAACACAGGCAAGGTATGAACTATTGCATTCAAATTATAGCAAACCAAAATGGCTATCTGTTTGCTAATATTAAAACTGAAACAAAATAACCTGCTTACAGTTAAACATTGAGCCACTTAATTCAAGACTATCGTACCTCGATTAACGAACGCCCCAACTTCTACTTTAGGCAATCACTTTTATTTTATTTTTACTTTCTC
Organism: Physella acuta; assembly: GCF_028476545.2. Lineage (NCBI taxonomy): Eukaryota > Metazoa > Mollusca > Gastropoda > Physidae > Physella > Physella acuta. Next base: position 343,919 of record NW_026732334.1, read on the forward strand.
GTATATACAAAGTATAGAGAAAGTGCAAAAAAAGGATGTTTACAAATCTCGACGTTTTACACCTTACTGATACGGAAAAACATAATTTTGCAATCTTGTCCGTATGTCTGTGTGATTGTGTAAGTGTCTGTGTGTCTGTGTGTCTGTGTGTAAACACGATAACTTGATTACCGTTACAGCTAGGTTGATGAAATTTCATATATAAGTATTTTATCAACATCGTTGATCCCTATCAACTTTTGAGCGATTTCCGATAAACGGAAGTGGTATTTTTTCTACTTTGAATTTTTCAAAAGCTTATAACTTGAGTACTATTTCAGATAGATAAATGAAATTTCACATGTAAGTACAAGATCTAATTCTCTACCATCTATCACATTTTGAGTAATTTTCGTTGACCGGAAGTAGTAATTTACGCTATTTCCGATTTCTCAAAAAATGCATGTACATGTATAAAGTACTAATAATATTGCGCACTATTATTGGCATTTCATTTGGCGTTCACTTGGTGTGCAATCCTTTTTTTTACGAGATTTTATTCTATTTAAAAATTTAAAATGGAGTTCCCATCCCATGTTGTTTTATATAAGAATATTCGAGAAAGTTTAGGGGAGATCACTCCCGGTTAATTTTAATTTGTTTCCATAGCCTTTGCCCAACCAAGAACAAACTACAGCAGATGTTTGATTTTGGAGTTGTCTCTCCTAGAAGAGTGACTATCCCCAGCTAACGAGCCTCATCTGCCCGAGGATTTGAACTCGAGACATTTCGGTTAAGCATCATCGAGCTTTACCGACTCGACCACGCCGATCCCCAAACATCTAACCAGTATGTACTCATTTTTATCATGATTATATGTTGTCCCCACCCACTACCACGACACACACACTAACAAAACCCAGGCGAGATCCATCCGCTCCGTCAGTAGCACTAAATATATGATTGTTTAGTTTAGGCCTGTAGAAGTTTCCGACCTCTGCCCCGCGATCTAGCCGGGTACCAGACGGTAAGACGATGTCCTGCGTCTGGTGGTGGGGGAAGTAAAGCCTGGACAGAGCCTACGGATGGATAAGCGACCACAATTGGCCATTTAGTTGAAGTTCACTACGTAGAGACCTCCCTGGCTAATGGGAGTCAAACTCCTGAGCCTGTATATTCTTGTCACGATAGTTATTGAACTGTAATTCAAGTTTTTATATTGGGCATGAGAAAGCTGGAAATGCAGACTAACCTTCAACAAACGTAAATATCCATGAGAATATTAAAATTTCGTTACAGAGCAGACGATAAAGACTGGTAGCACTTGTTTGATTTTAGACGCAAAAAGAAAACAAAGAATATCAAACCACATTATGTAGGAAATTATCAATAACATACAGGGGTCAAACTAGGCCCAACTAAAACAGTAAGCACGGTATAAGCGTAGAAAGACCCACACCTCAATCCTCTTTGGTGTCATTCATTTATGAGGCCCACAAAAAGTTGGATTTCCACTGGCGTCCATTTAAAGAACGTCATCCCTGGCCTGTAAACCCGATATTAACGTTCACTAAAAATAAAGGCATATACATGTTTTTAAAAGTTTAAATCATACTGTATTTACACCAGATGCATGCCATTTATGTGTCAGAATTCGACCGCTGTTTTTGTTTTTAACTCTAAAATCAACCCTATTTATTGTTATAAGCAAACGCTGTCCGGGCGGGTATTTATACTGAAGTGTGTGCTCGAGTTTGATATTTTGATCAAAATTTGAAATAAACTTGTCATTCAGATATTAAAACATTGGCTTTTATAGTAAAAAAAACAAAAAAAAAAAACAAAAAAAAACCCAAAGATTTCACTTTAAAGGGAAATTTACTATGATTGAAAAAGGAAATTTGGGGGCCCCTAAAAATTGGGCCCCCCTGGCTGCAGCCCCCTCAGCACCCCTCTTAATCCGCCACTGATCACATCAAAACACTTCAAAACACATCAAAACACATCACAACACCTTTACATTACATTACATTACATTACATTACATTACATTACATTACATTACATTACATTACATTACATTACATTACATTACATTACATTACATTACATTACATTACATTACATTACATTACATTGCATTGCATTACATTACATTACATTACATTACATTACATTACATTACATTACATTACATTACATTACATTACATTACATTACATTACATTGCTTAACTTTTAATTAAACACTTGGAAATGTTAACATAACAAGCCTACCTGCATTGCACGATCTAATGCAAGTCAAAACTAAACAAGCGGTAATTGCAAGGTAAACAATAGCACAGCGCATGTTTCTTCTAGCTGGTCACAGGTTGTTATAAGACAACACGGTATGTGGCCGACAGGAGGCTACCTTGCTTTATATAGACAGGCAAATTAGGTCATCGGACGGGGATGCAGACGATAGGCTAGTGCACGGTCTAACTTGTGAATAGCTTGAGCTTTTAACACAAGGCAGCAGGGGCGGAACTACAGTGCCGCCAGACCCCGCAATGTGGGGGGGGGGGGGGGGGGGGTGGGGGGGGGGCACGACGTTTAGGGGCCCAATTCCGACAAAAAAAACAATTATTTTTCTTTTCATAAGTAATGTTTTTCGTGCACCTTGATAGTGGTTTTGTAAAAAAAAAAAAAGAAAAAACAGGTCTACTATAGCAGTGATTGTTCTACAGTAACTAACACACACTGTTGCGTAGAAAAATATAAAATCTACAAGAGCTGTACTTTGAAAGATAGGCAAACTTTCAGACTACTTCCATGACTTACTGCCCTTCATTAATACACGGGTGCTCATAAAGCTCATTTGAATAGTTTTGTACTTTGTAAATTAAAAAGCAATTTACTCTCTTAATTATTATTTAAATAAGGTATGCTAAAGAATCCTATAGCTATAAAAATGAATGTATTCAAAACTAATAATATTAATACAAAAAATCATAAAAATAAACATAACGCGAGAAACCATTGCACAAATCAAGCTTACGTGTTTATATAGTTTTGACCACCTAGGACACAGCGCTTGTGATCAAAGACCCCCTTGCTGAGAAAACACCTGTGGTCAAACCCACTATGATCAAACACCCCATGGTCAAAGCACCGCTATGGTCAAAGGCCCGCTGTGGTCAAACCCCCTATGGTCAAGGCCCCTATGGTCAAAGCTCCGCTGTGGTCAAACCCCCTATGGTCAAAGCACCTATGGTCAAAGCACCTGTGGTCAAAGGTCCGCGCACCCTTTTTTTTTCCTTTTTCTAATATAATTGTAATACAAACAGAAATATTACTATTGTAAATCTGTATCAGTCCTCACAAGCCGGTGATGAAAACTGTAATACTAAAGCGAACACACACAACTGACGCTGTAAATTAAATGTCTGAGGCCAAAAAAAAAAAATTGTAATACAAACATTTATAAAACACGATTATTGCTGGCCCGAAATGAGTTCGGACTTATTTTTGTCCGGTTCGTTATCTCAGAGTGGTTATACATTGCAATAAAATAGATTAAAATACTCAGGTAATAGACTATTTAAAAATTAGAGAAGCAGGCTACTTATGTATATGTATATATATATATATATATATATATATATATATATATATATATATATATATATATATATATATATATATATATATATATATACTTACATATAGGGGGCCCAAATTTTTTTTGCGGGGGAGCCTTTATTTTCTAGTTCCGCCACTGCAAGGCAGCTTGAAGTTTATTTATAATAAGGTTGAAAAACATTTCTAATTTAATTATTTTTTTGTTTATTTTCGTCCTTTCTAAACGATTCTTGCCACAAATACGATTTTATTTTAATGCAATATAACTAACGAGCCGACCTGCGGCGTATCATACGCCGCTATTTAGTTATTTTATTTTCTACTTTTCAATAAAAAAAAAAAAATCTACTTTTCAGTCATTCATAATTTGTGAATTCGACAGTACCAATGCTGCCACTGAAAACATTTGCTTTAAAACACTATTAGTAGGTAGTTGAGGACGATACTACCCCCACCCTCCCTTCCCCCAACCCCTACCCTAGACCACCTCCTTGTGAAAGCGGCCTCCTCTTAGTTACCTCCCATAAGTTTAAAATTGTTTCAAACTAAATTATCTGCCCATTAATAGTCGTCATTAAACCCGGCTCTGTTTGTAAACATTTAGCGTGAACCACAGCCCACCAGACCATGTAGGGGTAGGGGTGGTAGGGAGCGCGCTTACAGCTTGTTTTCTAGCGTCTCCCAGAAGAGAATTATATATATGTTACGGTCAAAGCCCGAAGTCGGCCAATGCTAGGATTGGCCGGCCAATCCGCGCATTGGCCAATATCGCCTCCCATAGGTCGGTCAAAGTCCGAAACTTTGCTTGATTTCGGCCTATGGCCGGCCAATCCGCAGACTGGCCATGGTGGACCGGCCAAAGTCTGAAATAGCTCTTGATTTCGGCCATTGGCCGGCCAGTCAGCGGACTGGCCATGGTGGACCGGCCAAAGTCTTAATTAGAAGATCATCTGGCTGGGTACGACCGGCCAAAGTTCGAATTAGAAGATCATGAGCAGATTTTGGTTTTTTTTTACGCCGTAAGGATCATGAAATTAAGTCTTTATTGATTATTAATTAAAGTTAATGACAGAAACATTCAAATTTTTTATTGTACTATGGTCTCAATCTATCAATATCATCATTTGTTACAACAAGTTGAACTTTTATGGCATTTAGAATTACATAGCAGCTTGTTATTTTTACACTTGCAGCGATTTGTTGTACACTTAGTTGTGCAATTGCAGCGAGTGTAACCTTGGCCCCCAGTCAATGATTGTGAAGATGCGATAGTTCGTAGTGATTTTTCCTCAGTGCCAACTGACGACAATAAGAGCAGTTTTTCGTGAAGAATTGAAAACTCACTTTTAGCATACAGTTGTTTTAGAACACCATGTGCCGTTCCTAATTTGTAGAAACCGCCCTCGACGCTCATGACCTCTGTCAACATCTGGAACACGGATGCGTACATTGTCACCCACTTCACCATCTTTAAATTTTGTATTTGATGTTTTAAGCATCTTAGCACCTTGAGTTTGCAACCCAGTATGAGCTGCTGACCTGTGTTCCATGATGTCTTGTTTGTTGTGACACAATCTGCAGGTAATGTTCCCTCCGTACCCTTCGTCTGCTTCATTGGGTATTCCACAAATAGCATGGACATCGTTGCCACATGATCCAAAAGAATGAGCTGCACTACAATGTTTTTCACAAACTATATACAATCTGTTGGCCACATTATTGTCACGCAACTGGTCTGGGCGTTCCGCCACGGCAGTAGATGTGTTAGCTGAGGATGTCGTTGCATTTATGGCAACCTCCATTTCTTGTTCAATGTTCTCAAGATCTTCCTCAGTAACTATTTTATTGAGAGCCCATATATGGAAACTAACATGGATTTACATTTTTTCTTTTGACAGCCATCTGTTATGTCTGTCTCATGGTCTGACGGCCCTTTTGATCCATGTCGCCATGCATATAGAATGCTATACAAACAAGAGCTAAACAATACGTTACTCTCAATGAAAACGCACCCAGAATAATGAAAATGCGATCACAACTTAGTCTAGATAGAACATTGGCCAGGACATACCGGCCAGTGCGCGCATTGGCCGGCCAATGTACAAAATACGCTGTCAAGTTTAAGCGCTTCGGACTTTGGCCAGTACGTCCCGGCCAGTGCGCGCATTGGCCGGCCAATGTACAAAATACGCTGTCAAGTTTAAGCGCTTCGGACTTTGGCCAGTACGTCCCGGCCAGTGCGCGCATTGGCCGGCCAATGTACGAAATACGATCTTATTGCTAAGTTCTTCGGGCTTTGGCCAAGAGAGCCGGCCAATGCGCGGATTGGCCGGCCAATCCGCACTTTGGCCACACTTCGGGCTTTGACCGTAACATATATATAGATGTTTCAACAAAAGACGATTCTATCACAATAAAAGGTCGCCAATTACATTTAATTTTATTAAACCTTCGTTTTCTAAAAGCTACTGTATCATAAAAATTTTGCTCAAATGTAAATCTAATAAAACAAATTAAGTAAAATGTTTTTCGTCGCACTTGTAAAGGCTACTCATTTGTCTTTTAAGATTAGAACCCAATGCAATACTTATGTATCAGACATGTATATACACACAGTTTAGAACCCAATACAATCCATATGTATCAGACACGTATACACAAACATTTATTGATTAATTTATTTCATCGATTTGTCACTCAGCTAAAGGGAAATAATGAATATTGTCCGAAGGTAACCAGACAGTGTTTGAAATATAATCCGGTGGCAGCTGTTGCTTATGATAGCAAGTTTTAGGTTGCTTCCCTTTGTTTTTTTTATTTAAAATTTAATGTCCGGATTTTGAAAAAAAAATTTTTTACTAAATTCCTTGATACCAGCGATAATTATAATAATTAAGTTAAAAAAGGAGCATTAAAGCAATATTCTTAAAAATAAAATAAAAGCATTGATCAACTGAATCTTTGAAAACCACAGTCCTATATTTATAGACAATTTGTTTGAGTAAGAAAATATAGAGCGTTTTCTGTTGATTACTTGTGGCACCTTTCACTTGACGACACAGTGCCTATACATGTTGAGGTCCAAAGGAGAGACGAACTTTTATTTACTGTTGCCTCTACTGTCGCCTCTAATGTTGCCTCTACTGTTGCCTCTACTATTGCCTCTACTATTACCTCTACTATCACCTCTACTATTACCTCTACTATCACCTATACTATTACCTCTACTATTACCTCTACTATTACCTCTACTGTCGCCTCTACTATTACCTCTACTATTACCTCTACTATTACCTCTACTATTACCTCTACTATTACCTCTACTATTACCTCTACTATTACCTCTACTATCACCTCTACTATTACTTCTACTATTACCTCTACTATTGCCTCTACTGTCGCCTCTACTGTCGCCTCTACTATTGCCTCTACTGTCGCCTCTACTATTTGCTCTACTGTCGCCTCTACTGTCGCCTCTACTGTCGCCTCTACTGTCGCCTCTACTATTGCCTCTACTATTGCTTCTACTGTCGCCTCTACTATTGCCTCTACTGTCGCCTCTACTATTTGCTCTACTGTCGCCTCTACTATTGCCTCTACTGTCGCCTCTACTATTGTCTCTACTGTCGCCTCTACTGTCGCCTCTACTATTGCCTCTACTGTCGCCTCTACTATTGCCTCTACTGTCGCCTCTACTGTCGCCTCTACTATTGCCTCTACTGTCGCCTCTACTATTGCCTCTACTGTCGCCTCTACTGTCGCCTCTACTATTGCCTCTACTGTCGCCTCTACTATTACCTCTACGGTTGCCTCTACTGTTGCCTCTACTATTGACTCTACTATTGCCTCAACTATTGCCTCTACTGTCGCCTCTACTATTACCTCTACTATTTGCTCTACTGTTTTCTTAAAACGGTGTTAATGAAATCGTTTGTAATTTGAAGTTTAAAAAAAAAAAAGGATTATCGCTTTCAAAATCTGTGTTTGTGTAACAATAGTTTGTGAATTCGTCTTCCTAAATATTGTTGAAAACACTACGTCCAGATATAATGTATGTTGTATGGGCGTAGCTCTGACTGTCCGAATCCAATAGAAGTTGCGGGATCATATGACCTTTGTTAAAATACTGTGCGTAGTCAGTCTCTTTAACACAGTGACGTAGACTTAACGTACAGCATGGAAATGCATACACCTGTCGGTTTTTTTTTAAACGTAAATTTTGATAATACAAATCCATGATTTATTGGTGAAAAGCCGTTTTCTTAAAATCGCTACTAAGTTTGCTATGACGCTTCAGCATTAATCTATAATAATAGTTTCGCTGTCTGTGTATCTATCTATCTATCTATCTGTCTGACAAGAACGCTCTAGAGAAAACATAAGCAAAAATTCTATCTGACAAGAACGCTCTAGAGAAAACACAAGCAAAATAAAAACCTGCATAGTAATTCGAAAAACGAAGTATGACGTCGACACATTTAGCACAGAGTAGAAAATAATCTCAAGGCGGAAAGTGCACACAGTAATATAATGACGTCATTGATTATCGCGTAAACATTGAATAAAAAGGAAATGTTGTCTAATCTAAATGGTTTGCGTGAAGAGTTTCTTGCATACAATTCTTCGGGTAGGGGCGAAGCCCCACCCCACGCGTAAGAACGTCTGAGCCCCCCCCCCCTCCCCAACTCAAAAGAAATTTCTTCATCGATACTCTATAATAAAATTACCGCCTAATTAATGTGTCTAATCTAAAAAGTGGTTTTCTTGCAATTTCTTTAATGCAATTCTTCGGGTAGTGGCTAAGCGCGACACTAGTGTTTCTTTCAGACTTTTTCCTCCCGGGAGAGGGGTGGGGGTAATTGAAATTTTCGGGGGCGGGGGTAGAATTTTCGGGAAGGGGGGCGGACACTGGAAAAAGTATATAATTATATTTCGTTGAATGGGACGGTAGACATGATTTTTTTGGGAGTGGGGGGTGGGGGGTAGGGAGTGGGGGGGGGTGGTGTGTGTGGGGGGTGGGATGTGGGGGGGGGGTGGGGTGGTTTCCTCATCGATACTCTATAATAAAATTACCGCCTAATTAATGTGTCTAATCTAAAAAGTGGTTTTCTCGCAATTTCTTTAATGCAATTCTTCGCGTAGTGGCTAAGCGCGACACCAGTGTTTCTTTCAGACTTTTTCCTCCCCGGAGAGGGGTGGGGGTACTTGAAATTTTCGGTGGCGGGGGTAGAATTTTCGGGGAGGGGGCGGACACTGGAAAAAGTATATAATTATATTTCTTTGAATGGGACGGTAGACATGTTTTTTTGGGGGGTGGGGGTGGGGGTGGGGGGGGTGGGGGTGGGTGGGGGTGGGGGGGGGTGTGTGGAGTGGGTGGGGGTGGGAGTGGTGGGGGTGGGGGGTGGTGTGTGTGGGGGGTGAGTTGGTTTTAGTTTAGAGAAAAGAGACAGCACTATCAACCTAGCGCCCGGTGTATCCTTCCTCAACGGGCCATTTTTCTCGTATTTAGTATATTTTACGTGAGAAATTGTACATGTAACAAATTAAGGCATTTCATGCAAAGTGGCATGTGGTTTTCAAAATATTGTTAAGATTTATTGGATTATTTAATGCAAATCCATCACCACCATCTAATCATTATATTATCCAAGCTTACCTTGAAATCCATCACCACTATCTAATCATTATATTATCCAAGCTTACCTAGCTAAACACTTGAGATGCAGTCTATTTTAAAAAACCAAAAACGTTGTCAATGTTTTAAAAAATTGTCTTACATAATCTGGAGTTTAAATTGATACAATCATGTAGTTTTTATGAATAAACCAATAAGAGAAAAGAAACAAAAAGAGATCAGGTTAAATAAAAACTATTTTTGTTATTAGATTAATCTACACAAATTTAAATAACTCGATAACAAATAGCTATACTTGTATTACGATAGCTTAAAGCCATTTAGAACACTCCAACACCCAAATTAATAAGGCAACCATACACATTTTCACACATGTTGAATGTTGACCACACAATCCCTTCATGTGATCGTTTACTTTATCTGACCATGACACTTTATCTGACCATTATACTTTATCTAACCATGACACTTTATCTAACCATGACACTTTATCTGACCATGATACTTTTGCTGACCATGACACTTTATCTAACCATGACACTTTATCTGACCATGACACTTTATCTGACCATGACACTTTATCTAACCATGACACTTTATCTGACCATGACACTTTTGCTGACCATGACACTTTATCTAACCATGACACTTTATCTGACCATGACACTTTATCTGACCATGACACTTTATCTGACCATGACACTTTATCTGACCATGACACTTTATCTGCCAATGACAAGTCAGATTCGACAGGGTACTTTACTATGTTTCTGTGTCTACTGTTTTCCACTATTTTACAATACAATTGACATATATAATCAATGCATATTATAGTATGGTAATAAAATTAAAGTTTGTAACTTAAACATTTCAGGTTACATTCGCGGGTCCATACATACATTCTTTGTATACCTATCATGTTTTTTTTTTATAAAAAAAAGCTGGTCTATAATTGCCTTGTGTGGTAAAACAATCAACTGCCTTATTTCTGTACTAAGCACATATAGACTTATTTAAAGCATTGATTTAGTCATTTCTAATTAATGAATGTAATAATATTTTCGAATTACAAATTAAAAAACAAAGAAAAAATTTTAAAATACAATTTTGAGAAAAAAAATAGACGCACGTACCCATAACACAACTGTATTTTAAGTTATGAAATATTACTAAATGAGGAGTACAAGACAAGAGCTTTTTAAAATTGTAACAAAACGATATCAGAAAAACAAAAACCACAAGTGCATCCATTCAATGTCCTTTAAAGAAAATCGAATATAGATACATAAAAATATGTACACAATATATATATATATATATATATATATATATATATATATATATGTATACATGTACATGTGTGTGTTAAATTGTGTGTGTGTGTGAAGTGGTCACTGAGTAATATCATAATCACTATCTTCTGAGTAAGCATTTTTTAGCTCGTAAGATGATGATGCTCCTTTATCGTTGTTGCTGTTCAGTTTAACTTCACCTTAAAATAAAGTTTTTATAAAATTGTTTTAACTAATTATGCAAGCAAATTTTTGTCACATATTGTTATATATAATGTATATTAGGCATATAGGCCAATAATATATATATATATATATATATATATATATATATATATAACATTATTTATAACGTCACGTCTATTTATTGCAAATGGCATACTTAAATACACCAGCTTGGTGAACGAATTCGATTTAGTAACCTTTGTGGATGCTGTCAAGTTTGACGTCATCCGACTTTTTATGGAACAGGGTCGACAGGTCAAGTCTGCCCATGCGCACTAACACCACAACTGCTACCACAAGAAGGACAATCAGTATCAGACAGGCCACACCGAATCCAATACCAAAACCCCTGCCCAAGTTGTCGGACATTGGTTTCATTACTGAAAATAAATCAAAACGTTTTGTGTGTGACTATAACTGGTATAAAATACATTATACCTAAGTCACAACGTTATAACTTGGGCCTCAATAAAAAAAAGTTAATCAATTGGAGATTTGGTCGCTTCGAAAAGTTTTGTTTGATGTGTTGAACAAGGAAACATAAATGTAGGTCATTACATTGGCAAACGAGATAATTAATACATTGTGTTATTTGCACAATTAATGTGAGACTTAAGCCTGCCCTACACAGGTAAGCCTTTCTCACACAGGTAAACCATTACCACACAAGCGAACCCTTACCACACAGGCGAACTATTCCCACACAGGTAAGCCTTTCTCACACAGGTAAACCACTACCACACAAGCGAACCCTTAACACACAGGTAAACCATAACAACACACGCGAACCCTTACCACACAGGTGAGCCCCCCCTCACACAAGTAAACTATTCCCACACAGATAAACTACTCCCTCACAGGTAAACTATTCCCACACAGGTAAACCATTCCCACACAGGTAAACTATTCCCACACAGGTAAACCATTCCCACACAGGTAAATTATTCCCACACAGGTGAGCCTTTCTCACATAGGCGAACTATTCCCACACAGGTAAACTATTCCCACACAGGTAAACTATTCCCACACAGGTAAACTATTCCCACATAGGTAAACTATTCCCACACAGGTAAACTTTTCCCACACAGGTAAACTATTCCCACTCAGGTAAACTATTCCCACACAGGTAAACTATTCCCACACTGGTAAACTATTCCCACTCAGGTAAACTTTTCCCACACAGGTAAACTATTCCCAAACAGGTAAACTATTCCCACACAGGTAAACTATTCCCACACTGGTAAACTATTCCCACTCAGGTAAACTATTCCCACACAGGTAAACTATACCCACCTAGGTAAACTATTCCCACACAGTAAACTATTTCCACACAAGTAAACCATTCCCACACAGGTAAAATATTCCCACACAGTAAACTATTCCCATACAAGTAAACCATTCCCACACAGGTAAAATATTCCCACACAGTAAACTATTCCCATACAAGTAAACCATTCCCACACAGGTAAAATATTCCCACACAGTAAACTATTCCCATACAGGTAAACTATTCCCACACAGGTAAACTATTCCCACACAGGTAAACTATTCCCACACAGGTAAACTATTCCCATACAGTAAACTATTCCCACACAGTAAACTATTCCCACATAGTAAACTATTCTTACACGGGTAAACTATTCCCATACAGTAAACTATTCCCACACAGTAAACTATTCCCACAAAAGTGAGCCTTCCCTACACACAGGTAAGCCTTACTTACACATGCAAGTCACGTGTAAAATATGCAATATGTGTGTGATACAATGGACAATCCTTGCAAGACGTCATACCTCGCTCACACGTGTGTCCCTCAAACCCAGGCAAGCATCCGAAACATCTGCCCGTGACGTAATGACAGCTGCCGTCTAAACAATTGTTGTTGCACTTTGTAGAGCACTTCGCGCCGTACAATCCTTCCTCACAATCTACAAGCATGTTTAAAAAATGTTTTATAAAGTAAATCAACTAATGGTACAAATGTACTTATGGCTTTGTATTATCTGAGTCAGCATTAATTAAAAATTATTAACTAAATGTTCAAGGATATGCATTTATTTTAAATAAATAAATGCTGATGATCTGTAAAAGATGTGCTAAAATTGTTTTCTGTCATCATTACCGACTTTGCATTAATGTTATGTAAGAAAATATTACATTGAAGGGTTTTCTATTAAACAAAAAATATCATACATAGTTGTTTTTGATTTTAGATTTTTATTTTTATTTTGACATAACATGCTTAAAAATTAATTCCATAGTGAAAAGCTAACCAAATATATCTCAATAATGATGGAATCCTCCGTAAAATGTAAATACTTTGCTAATATGCCAAAGTTTTTTTAGTGTATAGTATAACGTTTCGGGGTAGGGGGTTTGTTGGATGGCATCGAATACATTTATATAATCATATAAATATAATCACAGCTCAGTGCCATACTATACGCATCAGCTGACCTTAAATCTAGGGAAATACTACACCCTACTTACACAACGAGCAGTCACTGCCTCGGTACCCAGGCTTGCATCCATCCGTACACTCCCCTGTTATGAAATCACACGTTCCGTTTTCTCCACAGTTTACGGAGCAGTTCTTCAGACACCCATCGCCGTATTGCAATTCTGGACATACTATAATGACAAGACTTTTCTTGTTAGAGAATACGTTTGAACAGTGTTTCTTCCAGAATTTTTTCACCGGGGGGTGCACTTGAAATTTTCGGTGGGGGGGGGGGCGTTGGCTCCCCCCACAACTCCCCCCGATGAGATGCCTGGAAGAAACTCTGCGTTTGAACAGATGTTTTCAATAATAATTATACTTTTTTCCTAAATAAAGACATTAACTGTATCTAAGACAGGATTAAGTATGCGTATAACCTACCATGATCACAGAAGTCTCCAATATAGCCATCGGGACAATGAAAGCAAAAACCGTTTGTAGCGTTACATTCAGATCGCTCACAGCTTGGGGAACAGATCTTTGTACAGTTTGGCCCGTAGAAATGATTCTCACAAGCTGTTTCATATGGGGATGTAAAAGTATACCTCAGTAATACCTCAGTGATACCTCAGTGATACCTCAGTAATACTTCAGTGATACATCAGTGATACCTCAGTGATACATCAGTGATACCTCAGTGATACCACGATGATACCTCAGTGATACCTCAGTGATACCTCAGTGATACCTCAGTGATACCTCAGTGATACCTCAGTGATACCTCAGTGATACCTCAGTGATACCTCAGTGATACCTCAGTGATACCTCAGTGATACCTCAGTGATACCTCAGTGATACCTCAGTGATACCTCAGTGATACCTCAGTGATACCTCAGTGATACCTCAGTGATACCTCAGTGATACCTCAGTGATACCTCAGTGATACCTCAGTGATACCTCAGTGATACCTCAGTGATACCTCAGTGATACCTCAGTGATACCTCAGTGATACCTCAGTGATACCTCAGTGATACCTCAGTGATACCTCAGTGATACCTCAGTGATACCTCAGTGATACCTCAGTGATACCTCAGTGATACCTCAGTGATACCTCAGTGATACCTCAGTGATACCTCAGTGATACCTCAGTGATACCTCAGTGATACCTCAGTGATACCTCAGTGATACCTCAGTGATACCTCAGTGATACCTCAGTGATACCTCAGTGATACCTCAGTGATACCTCAGTGATACCTCAGTGATACCTCAGTGATACCTCAGTGATACCTCAGTGATACCTCAGTGATACCTCAGTGATACCTCAGTGATACCTCAGTGATACCTCAGTGATACCTCAGTGATACCTCAGTGATACCTCAGTGATACCTCAGTGATACCTCAGTGATACCTCAGTGATACCTCAGTGATACCTCAGTGATACCTCAGTGATACCTCAGTGATACCTCAGTGATACCTCAGTGATACCTCAGTGATACCTCAGTGATACCTCAGTGATACCTCAGTGATACCTCAGTGATACCTCAGTGATACCTCAGTGATACCTCAGTGATACCTCAGCTTTTGAACGTTAGTTGATTCTAACACATACCCAGTTTGGTATAAATGCAAATTCAAACGAATTTTTGTTAAGTCTTTCAAGGTAAAATTACATTATTCCCACATAGTTTGAAACTTAAGAAATGACGTTATTGAAACAATGTGCAAAGCCTAAGTAATAATGCTAGTTTATTATATAAACATACACATATTTGTTGGACTGCATTTAATTTCACAATCATCTCACACAACATCGCAGCTAAACAAATAGTGTATCGTCATTTTACCATTATAAATTCTATATTCAACCACACAGGTAACCAAAGCACATAGCATCACTCACGTGAATTACAGTACTCGCCGTAAAACCCGGGGACACAGCTAATACACTGGCCTTTGTATCTATCACACGTTGAGTTGAGACAGCGCGTGGAGCAGTTGAAGCCACAGTTGGGGCCGTAGTGATCTTTGTTACATACTAGGAGAACATAGTGAGAGTGTATTATATATATATATATATATATATATATATATATATATATATATATATATATATATATATATATATATATATATATATATATGTATAATGTGAAAAATAATAGCTGTAGGTGTAGTAGTAGTAACCTTGAATGCACACATACGGTAGTAAAGGCTATAGTTAGGTCTACTGTCTCTGTGTTGAGTTCAAAGAAACAAAGTGTCACCTACTTTGATTACACTGCGGCCCCGTGTATCCATCTACACATCCTTTAGGGCAGACTCCATTATCAGGATTACATACGATGTCTGCACAGTATCCACAGGTCTGCTTACATTGTAATCCATAACTACCTGGTGCACACACTGTAATGGATGTATTTTTATATTAAACAATGTATACATGTATAATGGACTTACTAATTGTACATCTATTCAAGCCTTTATCATCTGCTTTGTGCTACTGAAGCTACAATTTTGGTTTTGTTTAGTCATCTATTTTTAATGAAATCATTTTAGCCATAACTGCCGAATTATGTCAGTTGCCCTGGTGTAGCATTGTGTTTGTTAAAATAAAATGATAAACTAGATTTATCTTTTTATAAAATTAAAACTTAAATTCATTAAAATTGTATCTTCTATTTTATCGATTGATTCGATATTAATATTAAACAATCAGTAGTAAAATTGCCTAAACTTTATAGAGCGGTACCTTGTTGACAGCCATCACCGAAATACCCAGATGCGCATCCAGACAAACAACTTCCGGTTGTAGGAAAACATATTTCATTCGTATCATTGCACCGACATTTACTGCAGTTCATTCCAAATTTTTTATTATCACATGTGTTATCTGTGCGATGGTAAACGTGGGTATAAAAAACATGGTAATCTATCGTTTTGGGTACGTAAAATCGCCCGCGGCTATTAATGTACGAAAACGTTACCTCATTGTCAAGGCTGTAATAGAAGTATATTGTGATATGTTTGTGTCAAATATTATAGATAAATCTATATATATAAAGCAAAGTGGTCAAGTGCCCGATAGGGCACTTCCCGGCGCCGCAGGCGCGTCAAATTTGGCACGATGGTGCATTCGGGCGATATAACACGAAGGCCGGTGACGGTTGGCCGAAAAGTCTACGGAGAAGGGGTCAAAACTGACCTCGACTGACCGGCGCCTTATATGGGCTATATTACGAAAAAAAATTTCCTCCGACGACCCCCCTTGAAATTTTGTGATGTGGTAGGAGAACACCTTGGGGTGTCACAAAAAACTCGCCATGTCCGGGAAAATTCGGGAAATTGGTCAAAACTGACCAGTCGTATTTCCCTATATAATCTTTGTATTTTATGGGAAAAACAGAGGGTCATTTCAAAACGGATTTTAGGGCACTTACCCTGTTTACATCTGGCTAATTTTTGACATGTTTATAGGTAAATGGCTTGACCGTAGGGCTGACCTGTCGGTCTTACTCAAAGCCCTCGACGAGGGCTAAAAAGTGACCGCGAGTGAAATTCTCTTTATATGAGCTCTATTACGAAAAAAAATTTCCTCCGACGACCCCCCTTGATATTTTGTGAGGTGGTAGGAGAACGCCTTGGGGTGTCACAAAAAACTCGCCATGTCCGGGAAAAATCGGGAAATGGGTCAAAACTGACCAGTCGTATTTGCCTATATAATCTTTGTATTTTATGGGGAAAACAGAGGGTCATTTCAAAACGGATTTTAGGGCACTTACCCTATTTACATCTGGCTAAGTTTTGGCATGCTTATAGGTAAATGGCTTGGCCGTAGGGCGGACCTGTCGGTTTGACTCAAAGCACTCGACGAGGGCTAAAAAGTGACCGCGAGTGAAATTCTCTTTATATGAGCTCTATTACGAAAAAAAATTTCCTCCGACGACCCCCCTTGAAATTTTGTGAGGTGGTAGGAGAACACCTTGGGGTGTCACAAAAAACTCGCCATGTCCGGGAAAAATCGGGAAATGGGTCAAAACTGACCAGTCGTATTTCCCTATATAATCTATGTATTTTATGGGAAAAACGGAGGGTCATTTCAAAACGGATTTTAGGGCACTTACCCTGTTTACATCTGGCTAATTTTTGGCATGTTTATAGGTAAATGGCTTGACCGTAAAGCAGACCTGTCGGTCTTACTCAAAGCCCTCGACGAGGGCTAAAAAGTGACCGCGAGTGAAATTCTCTTTATATTAGCTCTATTACGAAAAAAAATTTCCTCCGACGACCCCCCTTATTATTTTGTGAGGTGGTAGGAGAACGCCTTGGGGAGTCACAAAAAACTCGCCATGTCCGGGAAAAATCGGGAAATGGGTCAAAACTGACCAGTCGTATTTCCCTATATAATCTTTGTATTTTATGGGAAAAACGGAGGGTCATTTCAAAACGGATTTTAGGGCACTTACCCTCTTTACATCTGGCTAATTTTTGGCATGTTTATAGGAAAATGGCTTGTCCGTAGGGCAGACCTGTCGGTCTCACTCAAAGCCCTCGACGAGGGCTAAAAAGTGACCGCGAGTGAAATTCTCTTAATATGAGCTCTATTACGAAAAAAAATTTCCTCCGACGACCCCCCTTGATATTTTGTGAGGTGGTAGGAGAACGCCTTAGGGTGTCACAAAAAACTCGGCATATCTGGGAAAACTTCGTAAAGGGGTCAAAACTGACCAGTTGTATTTCCCTATATAATCTTTGTATTTTATGGGAAAAACAGAGGGTCATTTCAACGCAGACTTTAGGGTACTTAATCTCAGTATATCTGGCTAATTTTTTGCATGCTCCTAGGTCAATGGCTTGACCTTTAGGGAAAACTGTCGGTTACACTCAAAGCCCTCGAAGAGGGCTAAAAAGTGACCGCGAGTGAAATTCTCGTTATGTGAGCTCTATTACGAAAAAAATTTTCCTCCGACGACCCCCCTTGATATTTTGTGAGGTGGTAGAAGAACACCTAGGAGTGTCACAAAAAACTCGGCATATCTGGGAAAACTTCGGAAAGCGGTCAAAACTGACCAGTTGTATTTCCCTATATAATCTTTGTATTTTATGGGAAAAACAGGGAAATTTTAACACAATTTTTAGGTTACTTAATGTCTGTACATCATGCTAAGTTTTTGCATACACTACTATAGATGACTAGGCCGTATGGAAAAACTGTTGGTGAAACTCAAAGCCCTCGACGAGGGCTAAAAGATGATCTTGAGTGAAATTCTCCTTATATGAGATATATATATATATATATATATATATATATATATATATATATATATATATATATATATATATATATATATATATATATATATAAATAAATTGACGAACGATCCCCTTAATATTATGTGACGTCGTAGACCGACCATGGAGGGTAACAAAAAAACTTTATTCCCGTCGGAAACAGCCATTATAGTCGTTAAATAAGTTCATATAACGTAATTTCTTATATAAGCAAACAATATAAGTAAACAATGACATACGTCATACGTTCAGTTTTCAAGGGAGGTAACGTTTTTAAAATTATTATTTTTCAAATAATTGTATACTATTTTAAACAGAAACAGAAAATGACGAAGTATAGCATTTGTTTTAGTACAAAATTAAGTTGTTAATTCAGTTAAGTATGTTAATTAAATTAATTAATTAATTTCAAAAGGCAATGTAATATAAACTATGAGATATACTGTTCATGAAACCTGTGTAGTTCTAATTCCATTTTAGTTATACATTGCGTACTTTCCAAAAATTCGCTACGGATCTGCATGTAAATGACTAACAAAAACATTTTTTCTAAAGTTAGAATTACTGTTTAAATTAAACTTATTAAACTTATTAAAGCACTCCACACCCAATCCATCGCTAAATAATTAAGTATTCAAATTCTCAAATGCCTTTTAAAAACCTAAGCGAAGCTAGGCAGTATGCCTAGTGAATAATAAACCTAAATCAATGGCTAAATATATCAATATAGGCCAGAAATTAACTTTAAACAGCTGTGTCTGCAAGCAAGATTTGATATATAAACAGCAGCCATTTGTAAAATAGAGTGACTTCCGCCTGAATCTCGCGCTTTAAGTCTATAAAAATAAAACTTTAACAAGATGGCTGCTATAGTAAATGAGCATGGTTGCATCTGTTGGAAACATCGCTGGTGTTCATTTATTACTGAAAAGTTTTAATTCAATTGTTTAAAAACAGGTACATAAATGAAACAAGGAAACATTTTTGTATTTTTCAAAACATAAATCCTCCTCAAAATGTGAAATAATTATAAAAATGTAAGGAGTCACCTGTTTTTCACATTACTAGTCGCGGGCGATTTTACGTACCTAAAACGATAGATTTCCAAAAACATAGACTTGCATGAGAACATCGTATAATCAGTACATACTTAAAGCTGCTAGATTATGTCATGATCGATAACATACCTCCATAAATCTCCACCTCGCATAGAGTCAGAGTATTGTCCACTGATATGCTGATAGAATCAGCAGCGACTGTTGTGTTGGGGCTGATGGTGTAGACGCTGAGGGCTGTGGTTTGTTTGTCCGTGTAGTTAAAGGTCATGTTGTTCCGGCTAAGAGTTAGCAGCTTAAACCCTTTGAGTCGATCCTGTAAATCCTCTGAGAAACAATTTAGCAGCTTTAATAAAACATAAACGTAATCACCTATGCTATAGACCTTGCATACACACATGGATCGTTGAGAAATATGAACAGCTATGAATAAGATTTCTGCACGTTCGTCTGGAAATTCTTGAGCTTTAGAACAAAAATACATTGCAACATCGAAAAGCAAAATTTTAAATCGTATATGTGATTTCTGCACGTTCGTCTGGAAATTCTTGAGCTTTAGAACAAAAATACATTGCAACATCGAAAAGCAAAATTTTAAATCGTATATGTGATGTCCTAAAATGTGAATAAAAAATTAGTCATCAAAGCAGAAACAGTGTGCCTTTGATGGCTGTTAATTTTTCAGAGTATAACGTATGAATTCATAAATTAATATAATGATTAGTGTGTGACCTACTTAGGTCGAGTCATTTTTATTTTGACATTGTATAATTCCTTATATGGAATGATGGTGTAACACCTGGGGTTTTTCCACTGACTTATTAAGGTGTTTGAAACATAGAAATTTTCCATTAAAATCTGATTGAATGATTCTGATCAGATGATTATCCCAACCAATGGCGACATGAGTTGAGGATAACCTCCCCTGTCACAGAAGTCTTTAATTGCACTGCACACTCGCAACACGAGGCAGTTTATCTTGACCTGGCAGTCTACGAGGCAGTTTTACCTTAGTCAGGCAGCCGTCCATATCGTCCGGCTATAGACTCTGACCATTTGAACGTGAGAGTACTTAAGTCCTGTGTGTGCTACGCTTTCTTAAAGTTGATTTAGTCTTCTAGTTTAATATTACTTGTCGCTAAGTAATTCTAGAAACTACAGCAGTGTTGTGTGGCCTGTAGCTGTTCTTTAGACAGTGTAGAAATCTGTGATAGTGTTTTTTCCTACATTGTGTAAGTTGGTTTTTGATATTTTATACATTAAATATTTTATTTAGTTCTACCTTGTGTTCTGCCACTTCTGAGTTCGCTGATTAAAAGGTCGTATGTAGATTGGATGAGTGTTAATTACAATAGTATCACTAGCTTCCCTAGACATTAAATTCGAGCCCTAGTGGTCGTTGTGTTAAGTGTTCATCCACTTAGGCCGTAAGGCATTTGCATATGACCCCGAAAAAAGAATCCGGGGACGTTCTCCTTCTATTTGGCTGATAGATAGGTTAACGTTACAAAGTGGGGGCTCGCCGAGATTTAATCTGTCGTTCCAGTTGTTGGTTATATCAGTTGAATACTAAGGTTAGTTGGATTTAGTTGTTTTTATATCCAGTAGCGCAGTGTCCTTACAACGCGCGCAAGCATAGAGTTATCTAGGTCAATAGCCAGACGTGTTGTCCTAGATTGAAGAGGTCAAGTACACGGCCCAACGCTGTGTGTTAAGTTAGTGAACCTAGGCTTGTTGTGATTTGAAAGTTAGTGTTATGGAGTCTTTTTTGGCTAATCCTACTTTTGAAGAGGTCGAGAAGTTGAGTAGAAAAGTTTTGATTAGTGTTGTTAAGGAATTGAAATTGGATTATTCTGTTACGCAGAAGTCAGAGGTGTTGAGAGATAAAATTGTTGTTCATTTCATTAATGAAGGGGTATTTGATGAAAGTTTGTTGGCTGGTGTATTACTTCGTGAGGAGAAAGTTGCTTTAGAGAAGGCATTAAAAGACCAGGAGTTAGAGGTTAAAATTGCTTTAGATAGGAGGAGGTTGGAATCAGAATTTGGTCAAGTTAGTGATGTCACTTCTCTGGTAGATCCAAAAAAGTTGTCGGTAGGGCAAGTGATTGCCAAATTTGGGAAATTAGTTCCTAAATTTGATGAAACAGATTTGGTCGTTTTCTTTAACTCGTTTGAGAGTTTAGCGAAGACATGTGAATGGCCCGAAACTTCCATTACTGCTTTATTGAGCTCTGTCCTTACTGGGAAAGCTGCAAAAACATACCAGGCACTCTCTCACGACGTTCAAAATAACTATAGTTTGGTCAAGACTGCCATTTTAAAGGCCTACGCACTGACGCCCGAGGCCTATCGGACAAAATTCCGAACACTCCGCAAGTTACCCACACAATCATATGTGGAATTTCTCTTTGAAAAGGAGAAAATATTCTCAAGGTGGCTACACTCTGAGGAAGTTTCT
This sequence comes from Physella acuta, assembly GCF_028476545.2. Classification (NCBI taxonomy): domain Eukaryota; kingdom Metazoa; phylum Mollusca; class Gastropoda; family Physidae; genus Physella; species Physella acuta. Next base: position 365,915 of record NW_026732334.1, read on the forward strand.
GAGTTTGAGAAACTCAGGTCACTTATCCTAAGGGAAGAATTCCTATCGTCCCTGCCTGAAGAGATACGACTACACATTCTGGATAACAAGATAACTGACATCCAGAAGGCTGCTGAGTCGGCTGACACATATATGTTGGTGCATAAGAAACCACCAGTGTCAGGAAACCGCCTCAACCCCGTGCTTCCCCTTTTTGGCAGCAATCCTCCTGTTGGCCAACACGTGAAGGCATTACAGTCCAGAGAGAAACCAAGATCAACTCTCAATCGGCGAGCAGTATGCCAGTTCTGCAAAAGGCCTGGTCATCATGTCAAGGACTGTTACAAACGTCGTCAATATAACAGAGAGGTGGTGCGTACTTCTGCGCACTATGCTCTATCCCCTCAAGCTGCCGGCTCAACTATGAACTCTAGAATTCAAAAGGACTCTAACCCTAAGTGTCCGCAAGAAGGTAGTCAAGTCTCCACACATTATGTGCAGTCACATTTTGACTGTTCTCGCCACCATCCAGTTTCTTCCGAGTCTACCGATCTCGAGGGATCGAGAAAAGTTGACTTTTCATCTTTTATTGCCGAAGCCATCATTAGCAAACCAGGTGATCCGTTGTCTCAGCGGAATATCACCGTCCTAAGAGACACAGGAGCGTCACAATCACTCCTTTTGAAAAGTTCAATGGACATTACACCAGAGACGAACACCGGAAGGATTTCCATTATCCAGGGAGTGGGGACAAAATCAACTGTCGTCCCTCTACACAAGTTTGCCCTGAAACATCATCTCGTCGAAGGTGAGGTCATTTTAGGTGTGATAGATAGTATTCCAGTCCCAGGAGTACACCTACTTCTAGGGAATGACCTTGCGGGAAGCAAAGTATACCCCTGTACGGTTTCAGACCCTTTGTCAACAGTTCCAGATAATGATTATGAACTGTATCCTGCATGTGCGGTGACAAGAAGCCAGACCAAACAATTGGCTGACACAACGTCTGAACCACATCTACCATCATCGTCAAGAAATTCGACTCCCAAACTGGAGTCTATGCTTCCAGAAAACACAAGCCTGGGCTTACCCCTGAGGATATCTCAGGAAGACATCATTAAAGCTCAACAAGTCGACGCGGAACTCAAAGCAACGGTCGAAAAATCTCTATCATCTGACGATGGAGAATATTTCGCCGAGAATGGCCTCTTCTTTCGTCGCGCTATACCAGTGATTGCCTCACCAGCCGAACCATGGTTGGGTAAAAACCAGCTGTGGGTCCCTCCACCTTATCGGCATGAAATACTTAAGCTGGCACATGACCATCCAATGTCAGCGCACCCAGGTGTCACTAAAACGACGGCGAAGATCAAAGAACTGTTCTTTTGGCCCAAAATGAGAAAAGATGTGTCGCGTTACTGCAGAAGTTGCACGAACTGTCAGTTGGCCGGAAAGCCAAACCAGACAATTCCTAAGGCCCCTTTGAGTCCGATTCCTGTATTAGAAGAACCTTTTTCTAAAATCGTCATGGACTGTGTAGGCCCCTTGCCTAAAACCAAGGCGGGCAACGAGTACCTACTTACCTTTATGTGTTCAAGTACCCGTTTTCCCGAGGCGATTCCCTTACGGAACATTAAGGCAAAGACTGTAGTCAGAGCCATGACCCGGTTCTTCACTACCTTTGGATTACCTAGAATTGTGCAAACAGATCAAGGCAGCAACTTCACCAGTCACCATTTTCAGGAAGCGCTAGCCAAGCTAGGCGTTACCCACATCACCAGCTCAGCCTACCACCCTCAGTCTCAAGGCGTACTTGAGAGGTTCCACCAATCCCTCAAAACCATGCTAAGGACATTCGCTAACAGTAACACCCAATGGGATGAGTCTGTTCCTTGGATTATTTTCGCCGCGAGGGACTGTGTCCAGGACTCTTTAGGCTACTCGCCTTTTCAACTTGTGTTTGGACATTCTGTCCGTGGCCCCCTGAAGCTGATACACGAACGTTGGACAGGTACCAGTGATCATCCAGTGGAAAACTTCGACGATTTTCACGTTCGACTGAAAGCCGTGTGCGAAATGGCTCACAAGAACTTAAGAAAGGCCCAAGTTAGAATGAAAGAACTGTATGATAAGAGTTCTTGTAAACGAACATTCAATCCAGGCGACAAAGTTCTTGTGCTAGTGCCTAATCTGAACAATGCGTTATCCTTGAGATATTGTGGACCCTTTACTGTGCATTCAAAATTAAGTGATTTGAACTATGTTGTCAATACACCCGACAGAAGAAAGAAACAGACAGTGTATCATGTCAACTCACTGAAAAAGTATTATGATAATTGTAACAATTTTCATTCCACAGCTAAAATTACTTTACCTGTATGTTCAAATGTTTCTGATGATGTGATACATGATAAATTGAAACCCCCAAAATTGGTAAATTCTCCCTTTTTAGATAATTTGAATGTCCACCTTATGCATTTGTCCACAGAGGAAAGCCATAGATTGTCTCAGTTATTTGAGACATTTCCCTCTATTTTTGGGGATGTCCCCAAAGAAGCGAAGGTTCCACCCCATAATGTAGACGTTGGTGACGCAAAACCCATTAAACAACACCCCTATAGAGTTAACCCGGAAAAAGCTGCTTTGATAAAAGATGAAATTGATTATATGCTCAAGAATGATATCATTGAGCCCAGTTTCAGCAACTGGAGTTCCCCATGTCTCCTAGTCCCGAAAGACGGTGGATCTTTCAGGTTTGTGACCGACTTTAGGAAGGTGAATGCGCTCACCAAAGCTGATTCCTATCCCTTACCTCGGATAGAAGATGTTATTGATAAAGTTGGTCAAGCTAAGATAATTTCCAAAATTGATTTACTTTCAGGATACTGGCAAATCCCCTTATCTGACCGTGCAAAAGAAATATCTGCTTTTGTAACCCCTAATGGTTTTTATAGATACAAACGTATGCCCTTTGGTATGCAAAATGCTGGTCAAACTTTCCAGAGAGTCATTAACTCTGTCATTGCTGACATAGACCAATGTGAGGCCTACATAGATGATATAGTTGTATTTTCTAATACTTTTGAAGAACATATTGTTCAGTTGACTAACCTTTTTAGAAAATTGTCTGAAGTTAATTTTACTGTAAACTTACATAAAAGTGATTTCTGTAAAGCTTCAATTACCTATTTGGGTTATCAAGTGGGAACGAACCAAGTTCGGCCCATTGGAGCTAAAGTAGATGCTATTGTAAAGTTGCCACCTCCCAAAAATTGTAAAGAGATCAAAAAGTTCCTTGGGATGGCTGGTTACTATAGGCGGTTCTGTCAAAACTTTTCAGCTATTGCTGAACCTCTTACTGCATTATTGAAAAAGGGTGTTGAATTTGAATGGTCCAATAAATGTCAAGAAGCTTTTTTAACCATTAAGTCATTTTTATCAAATGCTCCTGTTATGGCTGCACCAAATTTTAGCAAGCCCTTTAAACTTGCCATTGATGCTAGCAACTTAGCCATTGGCTCAGTCCTATTTCAAGAAGACAACATGGGAATTGACCATCCCATTGCCTTTTTTTCCAGGAAGTTAAATGAGAACCAAAAGAATTATTCTACTATTGAAAAAGAAGCTTTAGCTTTGGTTTTATCATTACAACATTTTGAAGTCTATGTCTCTTCTTCAACCAATCCAGTCAGAGTGTTTTCTGACCATGATCCCCTGAAATTTACCTCTAAGTTAGGACAGACAAATCAAAGAATATTGAGATGGTGCTTATATTTCCAAAATTTTAATCTGGAAATTTCACACATTAAGGGTAGTGATAATGTTGTGGCTGATTGTTTGTCAAGGATGTAAAATCTTGTTGCACACATTGATCATGTGACATGCTTCGTGGTTCATTAGGACCATAGACAGGTTTTGTTTGAGTGTCACTCATATGAAAATGAGTGGTGTGAGTTAGAATTTTTCAAAATTCCAATCCTGTTGAATATTTTGTTTATTTTCAGGTGAACCTTAATTAAAGGTGGTTTTTGATTATATGTAATCTTTTATAATAATATGTCTCTTATGACTCAATTGATATTGTAGCTAGTCATTGAAATAAAGGTCTTACCCTGGCGGGTTTACCACTTTTAATATCCACATGGAAATATTGTAATACCCTTTTTCGAGGGATTTTGATGTATAATTACTTTTTGAAGGGTTACTCCCCTTTCACCAATTGTAAAAGTTGGAGTTACTTCCCTTTTATGTTCAGGGATATTTTCATCTGGTATTATGATTTTGATTGAACCTACATTTGTAAAACATTTTTGTTATTTCATTGCCAGATTGGTTCCCTATGTATGTTTTTGTGGAACCTATCTGTCACTTCCAAAAAGGGAGGGGATGTGACCTACTTAGGTCGAGTCATTTTTATTTTGACATTGTATAATTCCTTATATGGAATGATGGTGTAACACCTGGGGTTTTTCCACTGACTTATTAAGGTGTTTGAAACATAGAAATTTTCCATTAAAATCTGATTGAATGATTCTGATCAGATGATTATCCCAACCAATGGCGACATGAGTTGAGGATAACCTCCCCTGTCACAGAAGTCTTTAATTGCACTGCACACTCGCAACACGAGGCAGTTTATCTTGACCTGGCAGTCTACGAGGCAGTTTTACCTTAGTCAGGCAGCCGTCCATATCGTCCGGCTATAGACTCTGACCATTTGAACGTGAGAGTACTTAAGTCCTGTGTGTGCTACGCTTTCTTAAAGTTGATTTAGTCTTCTAGTTTAATATTACTTGTCGCTAAGTAATTCTAGAAACTACAGCAGTGTTGTGTGGCCTGTAGCTGTTCTTTAGACAGTGTAGAAATCTGTGATAGTGTTTTTTCCTACATTGTGTAAGTTGGTTTTTGATATTTTATACATTAAATATTTTATTTAGTTCTACCTTGTGTTCTGCCACTTCTGAGTTCGCTGATTAAAAGGTCGTATGTAGATTGGATGAGTGTTAATTACAATAGTATCACTAGCTTCCCTAGACATTAAATTCGAGCCCTAGTGGTCGTTGTGTTAAGTGTTCATCCACTTAGGCCGTAAGGCATTTGCATATGACCCCGAAAAAAGAATCCGGGGACGTTCTCCTTCTATTTGGCTGATAGATAGGTTAACGTTACAAGTGTTTTTAATTTATTTGTTTAAAAAAACAATGACTTGTTTATTAATCGACGGATTGGATGTTAAATTCTATTTATATTCAACTACTTTAGATTGCGACAAAAAGCAGGTCGCCATTTAGGTTTGATTAATCAAACTTCACGTTATATTTGCATGCCTACTACACTCAATAGAGGAAATTATGTTTTTATGCTTACTTCGATTGTATAGAATAAATCGATTAACATTGACTGTCTGAGCAAATGTCAGGTTCCAATACACCTTTCCTGGATTTGTTGAGGAACATGAGTTTTGGTTAAAATCGTTGCTTGTATTCCCGTCAACGGCTTTGGAAGAGTCGTAGATAAAGACGCCGGACGTGTAGTTGCTGGTTTGTGTAGTAGCTGCTTTCAAAGCCAAGTTTCTACCTGTGAAATAAAACTATGTTCAATTCACGCTGCGAGCAATACAAATACGTATTTATATCAAATATAATGTGGTGTTAGAAAAGGACGCAATGATGTAAATTGTTTCATTTTTATTAGATTTTTAAACGTTGCGCACGTTTCGGAAAGGATTATGTGGATTATAAAATCTTTGCTTTTAGATTTTAACTGTTGCTTCATTGATGGCTCTCGGCTGCTGCAAATGTGTTTTTGATTATCTTAGATGTTTTCTATTGTTAAACGTTACTAAACACAATTGCATTTTTAAAGGTTTAAAATATTTTATTTATTTTCAATGAGGTAAAAAATGACGTCTAACAAAAAGGTCTAATGAAAACTGTAATGAATAATATTTATTTTCTTAAGGCTGTAGCTTTAATAAAATAAATACGTTTGTTATTTCTATAAGGTTTGAATAAGATTATCAATATTAATAGGATACGTTTGATTTGTCTTCTAATTCGTGAACAAAATGAATTCATTGACTAATACACGTATATGTAGGTTTTTTTACTTGTGTAGGTTTCAACCAAGTCAACCTCCCCCCAGTAGCGTAGCGAAGGGGGGGGGGGGGGGGCGGGGGGGGGACATATGTCCCCGGGCGCCGACCTTAGGGGGGGGGCGCCAAATTGAAAGTTTGAAGTGGGGGGGTGCAAATGAAAAGTTCGAGGGGGGGTGCAAATCGAAAGTTTGAGGGGGCGGGGTGCAAATGAAAAGTTCGAGGGGGGGTGCACATCGAAAATTTGCTCCCAAGGGGGCACCAAATTGAAAGTATGTCCCCGGGAGCCGGGAAGGGTCGCTACGCCTATGCCTCCCCCCCCCCCCCCCCCGCACCTTACTACACATTTTCACCTGTCCAAATTGGACGACAAAAATCGATGTCCCAATGGGTCAGGGCGGAAGGGCCTAAATCGATGGGTTCCTTTGAAGCAAAGAGGCTTTAACGGGGTGGGGTATGCGTAATAGGAAATCGGTTAGAGTGTGCTGTGTAAAGTGAAAGACCGTTTTCCAACGAGAAACTGGGTCATCTAGTGGTATACTACAAATCAAAGGCCTGTCAAATTTTAAATTTTAACACTTTGTTAATTCACATAATAGCTAGAACGTTTTCGGTTTTATTTGATTGCCATCGAAATGCTTTTATTTTCCCAAGAAATCCAGGAAGTATAATTCCCTATTTCAAACATTGGCCTATATTTAACTAAAATTAGAGTTTTATTTCGCCGTGAATGTATATAAAAGAAAAAAAACTATTTGCTATTTTAGAATTCTAAATCCGAAGCACAATATGAATGAATACCTCTTGGACAACAATACGAACCTCCACTGATATAAATAGAACACACAGACAACCCGGAAGTGTTGGAAGCAAACGTGAGCGTCATTAACTGGACCGCTGAGGTCAAGGTGCAGTAGACGTCCACTGTGTTTGTGTTGTAGACTTTAGTTTGGTTGTTCAGACACGGGAGGGTGGTGCTGTTGGTAGCCTGGCTAACTCTGAAGGTCATCACTGGTAGAGTTGCTATACCTAGAGGGGTCAACATAGAAAGTGGTAATGGCATTAACAGATGGTATGGCTATGATAGTTTTGGTTAGCTCTAAAGGTCATCACTGGTAGGGTTGCTATACCTATAATGGTCAACACAGTTTAGTGCAAATGGTAACGGTATTAACACAAATGGTATAGCCATGACAGTTTCGCTTAACTCTGAAGGTATTCACTGGTAGTGTTGCTATATTTATAGAGATCAACACAGTTTGGTTTGAAATATAATGGAACTACGAATATTATAGGCTGATGTGATTTGAAGGGAGCAGTCTGAATTTAGTTGTTATGTTTTTGTGTTTTAAATCCAAGGTTTTGCCTTAATTAGTCTGCCACACAATCTAAAAGATTGTGTATTATTTCTAAGTTGATTTATTGGCAAAGATATTTTAAGAACTAATTTAAATATCTCTAACCACATTAAGCACATGTTTAAAATACTTTCTTCGTGATTCCTGTATTGTAAGTTCAGTCTTTGCTTAATTAATTTCCTACTTGCAAGTAAAATAACTGTGGAACTTTGAAGTCGTTTGTATTAAACATGAGTTTCCGTAGTGGGTAAGACATACTGAGTGATATAGCCGGTAGTTATGTTATCATCACAAACTTATAAGTGGCTTTGTTAGATAAGCTTATATGTTAATAAGTCTCGTGCATTATTGCAACTTACTTGCATTAGGAATGATAAACTGTACCCAGTTGATGAAATAAGCAGTGGGCCATGAGAGGGTTAAATTCTGTAGACTTGAGCAGCTTGTATCGTCCCCATCCGTGGCCTTGCTGGTGTTGGGTGTGGCTGTAGCACCAATGTTGGCCAGGTCCTCTGTTAAGAGTGTTTGGTACTTCATGAAGTGTATAACGTTATTTCAATGTTTCCCCCCTTCTACAAGTCAGAAGTTGAATGTCGGTAGTCATTGTTTTGTGACATGTCGTGTCATACATACGGTATCTGTACTTAATTGTCATTCTTAAGGTACATTCTATAATATGACATGTCATACTTTTGATGCTGACACAACTGAACATCATAATTATTGTTTTGAGGTATATATCGTGTCGTACTTACGTTACCGGCATGCACCTCTTATTTTATGCCATACTTTTTGTACTCTCATATGCAATGTCATACTAACGGTACTTGTACATAAACTTTCTCGTGTGTACTGTATTTGTACATAAACCATGACGTACGTACGGTACTTGTACATAAACTGTTTCGTGTGTACTGTATTAGTACATAAACCATGACGTACGTACGGTACTTGTACATAAACTGTTTCGTGTGTACTGTATTAGTACATAAACCATGACGTACATACGGTACTTGTACATAAACTGTTTCGTGTGTACTGTACTTGTACATAAACCATGACGTACATACGGTACTTGTACATAAACTGTTTCGTGTGTACTGTATTTGTACATAAACCATGACGTACGTACGGTATTTGTACATAAACTGTGTCAGGCTTACTGTACTTTGTACATAAAACGTCACATACAGTGTACACACTGTGTCGTGTCATATTTAATGTACTTTGTACATAAAACGTCACATACAGTGTACACACTGTGTCATGTCATACTTACGGTACTGGCACAGAGGTCCAAACCATCCCAGCGAACATGACGTGGCATTGACGCAGACACCACTGACGTCACAGCCCTTAGCACAGCGACATTTGAACTGGCATGGCGCGCCGAACCACCCCTGGTCACATGCTAGTCGTACCGAAAATGACGTACATATTAATACTCGCCAGTGTAGCCCAGTGTCAAAATATATATTCTAGGGTATGGGGTCATCCATAAATGACATCACACGTCGTCACATAAAGCCAGACCCCCCCCCCCCTAAAATGACGTCACACCTCAACCTTCAACCCCCGCCCCATCAAAATTGCAGTTGAATTTTTTTAAAACATTGATATTTTTCCAAAATCTTGTCTAAACTATTACAATTTATTAAAACAGTTATCTAAAACGCGAAATAACGTCTAAAACTCGTTTTCTAACATTGCTTTTTTATAATGCAAAAATATGACGTCGCAACATCTGAACACCCCCCCCCCTCCCCCTCATCACACATCGTCACAAAATTACGGACCCCCCCATCCCCCCTACGAGTGTGACGTCATTTATGGATGACCCCTATGTAAAGAAACATTACAGCGTGTGATAAATGATCAGCGTTTCTCCCAGGCATCTCTTCGGGGAGTCTGGTGTAGAAACACTGTAAATGACTGCTTTCACAATGACAGAATCAAACATAGGATATACAGAATGCTTTAACATACTTGTATCTGATAATAAGAGGCACATACCTGATTGTGAGGCTGGTACCAAGCAAGCCAAGTAAATAGACAACAAATATAATCCAAATAACATGTTTTTGATGTGATGTGGACGAATTGCTAATCACGCTTATGCTACAGTCTTCACAGTTCGTAATTTAAAACAGCTGTCTGTGATGTTATTGCTAAATGTTTACATGTATTGGTGTTAAGATCAGCTTTTGATCTTCTGAATGAAAACACAAATCACCCAGCTTTAAGATCACTTCCTTTATCACAAATTCTATGTAAAAATTTAACTAGACTTAATATGTAACACCTCTTAAAACACGAGTATAAGGAACGAAATTATTTCGCTGCACTAATTCAAGATTTAAATTGAATCGATTTACAATTCTTCCATAATGGAAACGATACGTTTGGTGGAAATTTCTCGCCAGTTAGGTTTAGGACAAGTGTAAACACATAAAGTGCCCCTATTAAAACCTGTGTTGACGAGTTCTATTGCTGGAGCTGTGAATAGACCGGTTCCAGAGTGGCGCAACTCTATTCAACCCGTGGGGAATTCCTATCAAATCTTTTTATAGAAATCCTGTTTCTCGACCTGCGGTAGCCTTTAGTCCTCGTAAAAGTGAAAGCGACATTGATCGCTCAGTACATAAAAATACAAAGTCAATAGCCGTTTATTTAAATTTAGTATGGCTACTGTACACGATCGAACTTTTAGATTGGTGATCAAGTATTCACCTACACTAACATGTTATTGATTTATTAAACTCTTAAAGTGTGCCTGTTAAATATTTCAAATCAACAGATGAATTTACCTAAGTACTGCACACCTCGTGTATTAAGTAAGACTGAGAAAAGTATTTAACAATAAGTTGTAAATTTGAATTCACGATCACCGAAAAAGTCAACATTTTCACAAAACAAATGGCATATGCGAACGTATAATAGATCACATGTTAACGGTTACTGGGAAAGAAATATATTTCAGAGAGTAGCAGAGGCGTAGCGACACTTCCCGACGCCCGGGGACAAACTTTCAATTTGGCGCCCCCTCGGGAGCAAATATTCAAATTTTCAATTTGCACCCCCCCCCCCGCTTAAACTTTCGATTTGCACACCCCCCCCCCTCCCTCAAACTTTCGATTTGACCCCCTCCCCCTCGGTTTCATGACAAATGATCTCAGGACAAATGATCTCAAGGACAAATGATTTCACGGACAAAAGATAGCAGGACAAAATATATCAGAACAAATGATATCATGGACAAATGATCTCAGACAAAATATCTCAGACAAAATATCTCACAGCAAAATTTTATTAGTAGTATGTACGATGACTTTAGTTGATTTGAACTTTTTTTTATTGTTTGTCAATATGGTTTTGTTTTCTCTTTTTACGCATAATAATTGATTGTTATAAAATGAATTTGTTAAACTTAACAAACAAATGTGAATGGGTCTTCAGGTTCGTAACTTAAAACTGTTGTTTTTACTGCATCAACAAAAGAAAAATAAAGTTTACGTTACTTTGCTGGCAGGTACATCGTTATGATCACACATTTCCAATACTATATGATCATGTATTGTGTGAGCTTTCGCTGTAGCCTACATATTCTTACTTGACATTTCCAAATCTATTTGCCTGCTGCTCTACTTATGGCTTTTATACAGAAATTCACCAGAAACTAATGCCCTATACCTTATCTGCGAGGTAACGAAAGAGGTCTTAGCTGAGTAATCACCACTAATACTGCTTTGTTTGCATGTACGATACGACGAACTTCGCTCCGCGATGACCGCTGTCGTTTAAATAAGCATTTGTCACCTGATCACTAAGGTGTGACCGACGCATGTCTCCGCCATCAAAGCGGGCGGCCACCTTGATTCGAAGAGCTGTCTTTATTGTTATTTCATTCCCTTTGATCTAGTTTCGTCCACCTGACGTGGTAGGATTGTCGCATGTTTGTCAAGCCAACCTACGCTGTCTATCGAAACAAACTCTTTAATCTTCGCATACTATATTAGTAATCTTAATTTTAAAATGCTTAGTACAATATGCCAAATTTATACGGCAAACATTTCTTACAATTAATATATAGGCATATAAACAATATTAAACATAGTAAACAAAACCATATGACAGTGAATAAAAAAAAATTGTTCAGATCAACTTAAATTATCCAATACACTTTTTAAATTTTGCTGTGAGATATTTTGTCTGAAATATTTTGTCTGAGATCATTTGTCCTTGAGATAATTTGTCCTGAGATCATTTGTCCGTGAGATATTTATAATGCAAAAGCGCAGCTACAATGACATTTTAATTTGTTTTTACAACCCATTTTGGCGCCCCCTAAGGTCGGCGCACGGGGAAATATGTACCCCCTGCCCCTAATCGCTACGCCTCTGGAGAGTAGGAGAGATAAATAAGCGTGAGACTTGTGGACTTTCTCTAATCCACCAATAACATCGCCGACTGATCACATTGAAAGCAGGTCAAAACTGTTCAACTCTCCAATAAAGAGGGAAGAGAAATGGGTACCAAGAAGTGAAACGGGGGACGTCAGAAAAAAGATTTGTACTTCCTGTTGTGTTTGTAAAGAAGTGACAAATAATGTCTCAGGTAAAAACATCATTGGGTAAGTTGGAAGACTATTTTATAACACTTGTTACTACACTAAAGATTGATCTTTCACGTGTTAGATTAATAGTTTTATGGGTAATCTATCGTTTTGGGTACGTAAAATCGCCCGCGATTTGTAATGTGAAAAACAGGTGACTCCTTAAATTTTAATAATTATTTCACATTTTGAGGAGGATTTATGTTTTTAAAAATTCAAAAATGTTTCCTTGATTCATTTATGTACCTGTTTTTAAACAATTGAATTAAAACTTTTCCGTAATAAATGAAGACTAGCGATGTTTCCAACAGATGCAACCATGCTCATTTACTATAGCAGCCATCTTGTCTAAGTTTTATTTTTATAAGCTTTTAGCGCCAGATTCAGGGGGAAGCCACTCTATTTTACAAATGGCTGCTGTTTATATAGCAAATCTTGCTCTCAGACACTGCTGTTTAAAGTTAATTTCTGGCCTATATCGATATATTTATTATTTAGCCATTGATTTAGGTTTATTATTCATTTATCTATAATATTTGACACAAAAGTATGACAATATACTTCTAATAAAGCCTTGACAATGAGGTAACGTTTTCGTACATAAATAGCCGCGGGCGATTTTACGTACCCAAAACGATAGATTACCGTTTTATGAAATAGTTCCAAGGAAATCACCTTACAATGTTGTACATTTGTATTAAGCCTAAGTCACTGGAGTAACTGCTGTTTTAGTTTTAAATTTTATTCTTATTAATCTGGTTTTAAGTACATTTGTTGTAGGTCTAGATGATCTACATGGAAAACATTGCAAAGCTTTATTTAAATTTAAGCAGGCGCGGCCGAGAAAAACGTAAGAAGACGTTTATTTAGTATGTATCAAGTTACTTCCCCTTATACAAGTCAGAATACTAGCAGTGGGGTCTAAGATTTCAATGATCTTGTTGAAAATAAATTTTAAATAATGGTGTTTAGGAGCACTACAACGACTTATTTTAGGGGTGTCACTGTCATTCACCACTTCAAATGTCGATCTGTTATTTCTTTCAAAACCAGGCCCATTTGAGTAATATATACGAAATAAACATATACAGTGAATATACACCACTTCAGTGTTTTTAAACAATCAACACTCTAAAGTCTTAAGCTACTAATAATTAAACAACTGTTATAAATCTATTCTAATGGACATGCCTGATAGGTTAGGGTATATATTGCGAGATGCAAAACGTAGTATTGTGAGGAAGTAAAATGCAAGATGAATGAGCGACATATTACTTGCAGATTCACAATTAAATTGGAAGATCTAATTTACCAGATATATTTTAATTTTATATTAAGTTTCTATTTGATGTTATGGAGATTAATGGTGTCTGAGGTCATAAGTTTCTTGACCTTGGCATATGAAGGGATAATTTGGTCACCACTACTTCCAGCCACATTTACTTTTTCCCTCACGTTAGTTAGGTACCCATTAGAGCTGGGTGGACTCAGTGATGTTTACTGACTTAAACCCGGATTTAATCTAGAGACTTTCGAGTTATTAGTCTATCGCTATACTGCTAGGCCACCCTGTCCCATTTGCTCGCTGTCAATAAAGTCAAAAGATATATTATATAAAGAAAATACTTTAACCAGTGTCAGCCTCACCCTGGTAAATTTAGTTCCCCTTTCCCCTTCCCATAGAAAATGTCTGCAATAAACACTGCTAAAAAGTCACATAAAAAGATTTAAAGAATACCTTTGAGGCACCAAAACCCAAAGAATGTTTTTAAGCGTTTTGTGTATGATGCAGAAGTATTATTATAATATTGTTTTTTAAATACTTTGTTTTACTAAATTAATTATTAAAGTAATTAATTAAACAATATTCTATATTAAAATTCAAAATGTTATCAGCAGCCCCACTGCTATGTAAAAATGTCTTAACACCCACTGAAACAACACAATTTCAAGATTACTTTTTAGTTTAATCGCCCTTCACAAGTTAAAACATGTGTCGAAAGCTTTCACGTTAGGAATATCACAACTGAAATGTAGGCCTAAATTAAATTTGTAGTTTCAATAAAATAATACAAATAACCAGTTAAGAAATACAAATTTTATTGAAGCTACAATTATATTATCGCTTTATTTAGGCATATTTAGGTCTGGTTTTTAAGAAATTAGAGCTTTTGTCAGATTTAGATATTCAAAAATAAATAGTAACAGAAATTATCACAATACCAATACCAGCAACATTTATATTTTCATGTTTAAAGTTTACATAAATGTGCAATACAGAGCTCTAGGGAAAAAAATCGTTTGACAGAACAGCATACTTTTATTTGATTTTTATATTTTCTGCTTATATAATATTTAAATACTTTTCAATGAAATTAAGAACTTCTTAATCAGATTTTAAAATATGTAACACTTGATTAACATGTTGATTAAAAATGTCTTTTATTATTATTAAAGCTGCCGTTTTCCTGGAACTGTATCATTTGAGCAATACATGTTAAAAAGTTAAAACAAAATTATATATGCTGTTCAATTATATTTTATGTCATATAATTTATTTTTCAAATAAAAAACATCAACCACACATAGTTGAAACCAATAAAAGTAGTTGAACAATATAGAAAAGTAAATACAATATCTTTATGGCAGTTATCACAACAAAAATATCATAAACGCGTAAATAGGAATTATTAAAAAGACACTCGGGTTCAATGTTTATAAACAGGCAATTTAGTTAACCCCTCCACAAGCATGAAGTTAAACTTCACATTGACAAGAAGTTAAACCCCAGTCATATTTGCTGTTAAACTTCATACAAAGATAAAGTTGAACCTTTTGAAGAAAGTGAAGTTAAACCTCACTCAGAGCTGAAGTCTAACCTCATGCAGATGTGAATTAAAAAACATTACACATATCTGACGTTAAACCTTACACTTATCTAAAGTTAAACCTTACACATATCCAAAGTTAAACCTTACACATATCTAAAGTTAAACCTTACACATATCTAAAGTTAAACCTTACACATATCCAAAGTTAAACCTTACACATATCTAAAGTTAAACCTTACACATATCCAAAGTTAAACCTTACACATATCCAAAGTTAAACCTTACACATATCTAAAGGTAAACCTTACACATATCTAAAGTTAAACCTGACACAGAGGGTAAATTCTACTTTTTCCTGCACAAAAAGCTCCCAATGAACATCAGGATGTCGATGGTCAGGTGAATGACCTCAAACACACCCAGCAGTGACAAGCCAATCCAGAGACCAATACATCCACCAACATCTGACAGCATTTGGGTCAGCTGGGGTTAAACAAATGTTGTATACATCAATCAATAGTGTTTTATAATGGGCTACACAAAGATAACAAAATGAAATGTTGAATACATTAATCAATATTGTTTTATACTGGGCTACACAAAGATGTTAACAAAATGAAATTTTGAATACATTCATCAATAGTGTTTTATACTGGGCTACACAAAGATGTTAACAAAATGAAATGTTGAATACATCAATCGATATTGTTTTATAATGGGCTAAACAATGATGATAACAAAATGAAATGTTGAATACATCAATCCATATTGTTTTATAATGGGCTACACAAAGATAACAAAATGAAATGTTGAATACATTCATCAATAGTGTTTTATACTGGGCTACACAAAGATGTTAACAAAATGAAATGTTGAATACATCAATCGATATTGTTTTATAATGGGCTAGACAATGATGATAACAAAATGAAATGTTGAATACATCAATCCATATTGTTTTATAATGGGCTAGAAAATGATGATAACAAAATGAAATGTTGAATACATCAATCCATATTGTTTTATACTTGGCTACAAAAAGATGTTAACAAAATGAAATGTTGAATACATCAATCAACGGGATAAAAGCAATATTTTTATCAAATTGATATGAAAGAGGATAAAATATTTTTTATATCTTTTTCAATATATATTCTAATTTAGAAACACTGTGAGAAATTCTAGTGATGTTTATAGGATTATCCTCTTACTTCAGTTGAGCCTATAGCTATCATTAATACAGTAGATATCTTTTTCAACTTCCATGTCTAGAGCATTTAGCCTACTGCAGTTTAATTTAATCCACCACAAAGAATATTCAGTTCAGTATGTTCAGGTTCACACATTATATTACATTAATTACAAGATCAATTAACTTTTTACAGCTGCTCAAGTAAGAGATAATTACCTCATAGTCAGCTTGTTCAGATATTTTCTCATAATTCAAATCTTCAAAGTAAATGTTGAGCTTGACAAAGTCATTCCTGTGAGTTGTACAATAAAAATTGCTTATATTCCAATTATAACATTGCTCATTAAATATCTCTATCAATTCCCCTCACAACAACCAGCATTACTACCATATATAATGTCTGACACCCAGTGGCGTAGCGAGGTCGGTGTCACCCGGTGTGGCACTTAATGGTGTCACGCCCCCCCCACCCTTCCCCCCCCCCCCCCCCCCCAGAAGCGTAGCGACTCGTCCCGGGAACAAACTTTCAATTTTCGATTTGCACACCCCCTCGAACTTTCGATTTGCACCCGCCCCCTCAAACTTTCGATTTACACCCCCCTCGGACTTTCGATTTGCACCCTGACCCCTCAAACTTTCGATTTGCATCCCCCTCCTCAAATTTTTCTCTCTATATATTACTATTTTTTGCCTTGGTGTCACCCCCCTAAATGGTGTCACCCGGTGCGATCCGCACCACCCGCCCCCCCCCCCCCCCCCCCTCGCTACGCCTCTGCTAACACCCAATGCCTTTAGAATTAAGTTTTTGTAATTGTTAACCAAATGTACTGCAAGTGTTAGTTGATGTGAAATGACAATATAAATTGCCAATACATGTGTATTGTTCAAATATAATTGGTTGAGTTTTTGTTGTACATTTATACAACTCATGAAGTTGATTTAGATAGAATCACAAGACAACTAGAATCTAGACCATTAGTGGTTTGTCAGATTATGTAAAATTCAATGTCCCGACAATGTCGCTAATGGAATATTTGTAATGTTTAATGTGGCTAATGTGTGATTTGTAATAATTTGTGGTAATGTTTAGTGTGGCTATCAGTGACTTGTAATGTTTTGTGTTTAATGGGTTATTTGTAATATTTTTGTTTCAAAATGTAAAGAGATAATATTTTTAAAAAACTAACAGTAACACACCTCAAATACATGGTTCAGTAAAAATATCTAAAATCCACAGTCGTAAACCCTAAACTAAATGTGTTACTTACGGATAGAGTGACGGATCTTTGTTATGCAAATCAGTACAAGTGCTCACATTTTTCTTACACATAGTGTCAACCATTAGTTTCTACAAAGACAGAACGAACTACATTAATAACCCAATTAACTATCTATTAGTGATGCTCATACTAAGAGTAACTCAAATATACAATTTAATGTATTTATAATGATGACAGATTCATTTTATGTAAAACATGTTTTTATTTAATAAAATTTTTGTACAAATTTGTTTTCACATTTAAACTTAATGTTGAAGAATTGCTACACCCAATTAAATTAAAACAAAAATTAAAGTAGAAAAATACAAATATAATCTACTAGGCATTCTGCCTAGCTTCGCTTAGGTTTTCAAAAACATTTGATAATTTGAATACTAATTATTTGGTGATGGATGAGGCGTGGAGTTCTTAAATCTAAACAGTAATGCTAATTTTAGAGAAGATGTTGTATGTTGTTTAATATCCGCTTTCGAAAATACGCAATTTATAACTAAAATGGAAATAGAACTACAGAGGTTCCGTGAACAGTATATCTCACAATTTATATTACATTGACTTTTAAAATTAATTTTTTATTTAATTATGATACGTAGCTTAATTAACAACTTATTTTTTTTTAAAACAAATGCTATACTTTGTCGTTTTCTGTTTCTGTTTAAAATAGTATACAATTATTTGAAAAATAATTATTTAAAAAGGTTACCTCCCTTGAAAATTAACCGAATGACGTATGTCAGTGTTTACTTTTTTTTTTAAACAGTTACTATGCTTATATAAGAAAATACGATATATAAACATATTTAACGTCTACAATGGCTTTTTCCGACGGGAATAAAGTTTTTTTGTTACCCTCCAGGGTCGGTCTACGACCTCAAATAATATTAAGGGGATCGATCGTCAATTTATTTATATATATCTCATATAAGGAGAATTTCACTCGCGGTCATCTTTTAGCACTGGTCGAGGGCTTTGAGTCTGACCAACAGTTTTTCCATACTTCCTAGTCATCTATAGAAGTGTATGCAAAACATTAGCATGATGTACAGAGGTTAAGTAACGTAAAAATTGTGTTGAAATTACCCTGTTTTTCCCATAAAATACAAAGATTATATAGGGAAATACGACTGGTCAGTTTTGACCCCTTTACGAAGTTTTCCCAGATATGCCGAGTTTTTTGTGACACCCCAAGGCGTTCTCCTACCACCTCACAAAATATCAAGGGGGGTCGTCGGAGGAAATTTTTTTTCGTAATAGAGCTCATATAAAGAGAATTTCACTCGCGGTCACTTTTTAGCCCTCGTCGAGGGCTTTGAGTGAAACCGACAGTTTTCCCTAAAGGTCAAGCCATTTACCTAAGAGTATGCAAAAAATTAGCCAGATATACTGAGTTTAAGTACCCTAAAGTCTGCGTTGAAATGACCCTATGTTTTTCCCATAAAATACAAAGATTATATAGGGAAATACAACTGGTCAGTTTTGACCCCTTTACGAAGTTTTCCCAGATATGCCGAGTTTTTTGTGACACCCCAAGGCGTTCTCCTACCACCTCACAAAATATCAAGGGGGGTCGTCGGAGGAAAATTTTTTTCGTAATAGAGCTCATATAAAGAGAATTTCACTCGCGGTCACTTTTTAGCTCTCGTCGAGGGCTTTGAGTGAAACCGACAGTTTTCCGTAAAGGTCAAGCCATTTACCTAAGAGTATGCAAAAAATTAGCCAGATATACTGAGTTTAAGTACCCTAAAGTCTGCGTTGAAATGACCCTATGTTTTTCCCATAAAATACAAAGATTATATAGGGAAATACGACTGGTCAGTTTTGACCCCTTTACGAAGTTTTCCCAGATATGCCAAGTTTTTTGTGACACCCCCAGGCATTCTCCTACCACCTCACAAAATTTCAAGGGGGGTCGTCGGAGGAAATTTTTTTTCGTAATAGAGCTCATATAAAGAGAATTTCACTCGCGGTCACTTTTTAGCCCTCGTCGAGGGCTCTGAGTAAAACCGACAGTTTTCCCTAAAGGTCAAGCCATTTAACTAAGAGCATGCAAAAATGTAGCCAGAAGTAAAGAGGGTAAGTGCCCAAAAATCCGTTTTGAAATGACCCTCTGTTTTTCCCATAAAATACAAAGATTATATAGGGAAATACGACTGGTCAGTTTTGACCCATTTCCCGATTTTTCCCGGACATGGCGAGTTTTTTGTGACACCCCAAGTCGTTCTCCTACCACCTCACAAAATTTCAAGGGGGGTCGTCGGAGGAAAAAATTTTTCGTAATAGAGCTCATATAAAGAGAATTTCACTCGCGGTCACTTTTTAGCCCTCGTCGAGGGCTTTGAGTAAAACCGACAGTTTTCCCTAAAGGTCAAGCCATTTACCTAAGAGCATGCAAAAATGTAGCCAGAAGTAAAGAGGGTAAGTGCCCTAAAATCCGTTTTGAAATGACCCTCTGTTTTTCCCATAAAATACAAAGATTATATAGGGAAATACGACTGGTCAGTTTTGACCCATTTCCCGATTTTTCCCGGACATGGCGAGTTTTTTGTGACACCCCAAGTCGTTCTCCTACCACCTCACAAAATTTCAAAGGGGGTCGTCGGAGGAAAAAAATTTTCGTAATAGAGCTCATATAAAGAGAATTTCACTCGCGGTCACGTTTTAGCCCTCGTCGAGGGCTTTGAGTGAAACTGACAGGTCTGCCCTACGGCCAAGCCATTTACCTATAAACATGCCAAAAATTAGCCAGATGTAAAGAGGGTAAGAGCCCTAAAATCCGTTTTGAAATGGCCCTCTGTTTTTCCCATAAAATACAAAGATTATATAGGGAAATACGACTGGTCAGTTTTGACCCATTTCCCGATTTTTCCCGGACATGGCGAGTTTTTTGTGACACCCCAAAGGCGTTCTCCTACCACCTCACAAAATTTCAATGGGGGTCGTCGGAGGAAATTTTTTTTCGTAATATAGCCCATATAAGGCGCCGGTCAGTCGAGGTCAGTTTTGACCCCCTCTCCGTCGACTTTTCGGCCAACCGTCACCGGCCTTCGTGTTCTATCGCCCGAAGGCACCATCGTGCCAAATTTGACGCGCCTGCGGCGCCGGGAAGTGCCCTATCGGGCACTTGACCACTTTGCTTTATATATATAGATATATATAAAGCAAAGTGGTCGGGTGCCCGATAGGGCACTTCCCGGCGCCGCAGCCGCGTCAAATTTGGCACGAAGGTGCCTTATGGCGATAGAACACGAGGGCCGGTGACGGTTCGGCAAAAAGTCTACGGAGAGGGGGTCAAAACTGACCTCGACTGACCGGCGCCTTATATGGGCTATATTACGAAAAAAAAATTCCTCCGACGACCCCCCTTGAAATTTTGTGAGGTGGTAGGAGAACACCTTGGGGTGTCACAAAAAACTCGGCATATCTGGGAAAACTTCGTAAAGGGGTCAAAACTGACCAGTTGTATTTCCCTATATAATCTTTGTATTTTATGGGAAAAACAGAGGGTCATTTCAACGCAGACTTTAGGGTACTTAAGCTCAGTATATCTGGCTAATTTTTTGCATGCTCCTAGGTCAATGGCTTGACCTTTAGGGAAAACTGTCGGTTACACTCAAAGCCCTCGACGAGGGCTAAAAAGTGACCGCGAGTGAAATTCTCTTTATATGAGCTCTATTACGAAAAAAAAATTCCTCCGACGACCCCCCTTGAAATTTTGTGATGTGGTAGGAGAACACCTTGGGGTGTCACAAAAAACTCGGCATATCTGGGAAAACTTCGTAAAGGGGTCAAAACTGACCAGTTGTATTTCCCTATATAATCTTTGTATTTTATGGGAAAAACAGAGGGTCATTTCAACGCAGACTTTAGGGTACTTAAACTCAGTATATCTGACTAATTTTTTGCATGCTCTTAGGTGAATGGCTTGACCTTTAGGGAAAACTGTCGGTTACACTCAAAGCCCTCGACGAGGGCTAAAAAGAGACCGCGAGTGAAATTCTCTTTATATGAGCTCTATTACGAAAAAAAATTTCCTCCGACGACCCCCCTTGAAATTTTGTGAGGTGGTAGGAGAACACCTTGGGGTGTCACAAAAAACTCGGCATATCTGGGAAAACTTCGTAAAGGGGTCAAAACTGACCAGTTGTATTTCCCTATATAATATTTGTATTTTATGGGAAAAAAAGAGGGTCTTTTCAACGCAGACTTTAGGGTACTTAAGTTCAGTATATCTGACTAATTTTTTGGCATGCTCCTAGGTCAATGGATTGACCTTTAGGGAAAACTGTCGGTTACACTCAAAGCCCTCGACGAGGGCTAAAAAGTGACCGCGAGTGAAATTCTCTTTATATGAGCTCTATTACGAAAAAAAATTTCCTCCGACGACCCCCCTTGATATTTTGTGAGGTGGTAGAAGAACACCTAGGGGTGTCACAAAAAACTCGGCATATCTGGGAAAACTTCGTAAAGGGGTCAAAACTGACCAGTTATATTTCCCTATATAATCTTTGTATTTTATGGGAAAAACAGTGGGTCATTTTAACGCAGACTTTAGGGTACTTAAACTCAGTATATCTGGCTAATTTTTTGCATGCTCCTAGGTCAATGGCTTGACCTTTAGGGAAAACTGTCGGTTACACTCAAAGCCCTCGACGAGGGCTAAAAAGTGACCGCGAGTCAAATTCTCTTTATATGAGCTCTATTACGAAAAAAAATTTCCTCCGACGACCCCCCTTGATATTTTGTGAGGTGGTAGAAGAACACCTAGGGGTGTCACAAAAAACTCGGCATATCTGGGAAAACTTCGTAAAGCGGTCAAAACTGACCAGTTGTATTTCCCTATATAATCTTTGTATTTTATGGGAAAAACAGAGGGTCATTTCAACGCAGACTTTAGGGTACTTAAACTCAGTATATCTGGCTAATTTTTTGCATGCTCCTAGGTCAATGGCTTGACCTTTAGGGAAAACTGTCGGTTACAATCAAAGCCCTCGACGAGGGCTAAAAAGAGACCGCGAGTGAAATTCTCTTTATATGAGCTCTATTACGAAAAAAAATTTCCTCCGACGACCCCCCTTGATATTTTGTGAGGTGGTAGAAGAACACCTAGGGGTTTCACAAAAAACTCGGCATATCTGGGAAAACTTTGTAAAGCGGTCAAAACTGACCAGTTGTATTTCCCTATATAATCTTTGTATTTTATGGGAAAAACAGAGGGTCATTTCAACGCAGACTTTAGGGTACTTAAGCTCAGTATATCTGGCTAATTTTTTGCATACACTACTATAGATGACTAGGCCGTATGGAAAAACTGTTGGTCAGACTCAAAGCCCTCGACGAGGGCTAAAAGATGATCTTGAGTGAAATTCTCCTTATATGAGATATATATATATAAATAAATTGACGAACGATCCCCTTAATATTATGTGACGTCGTAGACCGACCCTGGAGGCTAACAAAAAAACTTTAATCCCGTCGGAAACAGCCATTATAGTTGTTAAATATGTTCATATACCGTAATTTCTTATATAAGCATAGCAACTGTTTGTAAAAAAAAAACAAAGACATACGTCATACGTTCAGTTTTCAAGGGAGGTAACGTTTTTTAAAATATTATTTTTCAAATAATTGTATACTATTTTAAACAGAAACAGAAAATGACGAAGTATAGCATTTGTTTTAGTACAAAATTAAGTTGTTAATTTAGTTACGTATCACAATTAAATAAATAAATAAATTTCAAAAGGCAATGTAATAAAAACTATGAGATGTACTGTTCATGGAAGCTGTGTAGTTCTAATTCCATTTTACTTATACATTGCGTACTTTCCGATATTTCTCTGAGAACGGTATGTAAATGACAAACTAAAACATTTTTTTTCTAAAGTTAGCATTACTGTTTAAATTAAAGCACTCAACACCAAATCCATCGCTAAATAATTAAGTATTCAAATTCTCAAATGTTATTTAAAAACCTAAGCGAAGCTAGGCAGTATGCCTAGTCTATATATATAAAGCAAAGTTGTCGGGTGCCCGACAGGGCACTTCCCGGCGCCGTAGGCGCGTCAAATTTGGCACGATGGTGCCTTGGGGCGATAGAACACGAGGGCCGGTGACGGTTGGCCGAAAAGTCTACGGAGAGGGGGGTCAAAACTGACCTCGACTGACCGGCGCCTTATATGAGCTATATTATGAAAAAAAATTTCCTCCGACGACCCCCCTTGATATTTTGTGAGGTGGTAGAAGAATACCTAGGGGTGTCACAAAAAACTCGGCATATCTGGGAAAACTTCGTAAAGCGGTCAAAACTGACCAGTTGTATTTCCCTATATAATCTTTGTATTTTATGGGAATAACAGAGGGTCATTTCAACGCAGACTTTAGGGTACTTAAGCTCAGTATATCTGGCTAATTTTTTGCATGCTCCTGGGTCAATGGCTTGACCTTTAGGGAAAACTGTCGGTTACACTCAAAGCCCTCGACGAGGGCTAAAAAGTGACCGCGAGTGAAATTCTCTTTATATGAGCTCTATTACGAAAAAAAATTTCCTCCGACGACCCCCCTTGATATTTTGTGAGGTGGTAGGAGAACACCTAGGGGTGTCACAAAAAACTCGGCATATCTGGGAAAACTTCGTAAAGCGGTCAAAACTGACCAGTTGTATTTCCTTATATAATCTTTGTATTTTATGGGAAAAACAGAGGGTCATTTCAACGCAGACTTTAGAGTACTTAAACGCAGTATATCTGGCTAATTTTTGGCATGCATATAGGGAAATGGCTTGACCTTTAGGGAAAACTGTCGGTTTCACTCAAAGCCCTCGACGAGGGCTAAAAAGTGACCGCGAGTGAAATTCTCTTTATATGAGCTCTATTACGAAAAAAAATTTCCTCCGACGACCCCCCTTGATATTTTGTGGGGTGGTAGGAGAACACCTAGGGGTGTCACAAAAAACTCGGCATATCTGGGAAAACTTCGTAAAGGGGTCAAAACTGACCAGTCGTATTTCCCTATATAATCTTTGTATTTTATGGGAAAAACAGAGGGTCATTTCAAAACGGATTTTAGGGCACTTACCTTCTTTACATCTGGCTAAGTTTTGGCATGCTTATAGGTAAATGGCTTGGCCGTAGGGCAGACATGTCGGTTTCACTCATAGCCCTCGACGAGGGCTAAAAAGTGACCGCGAGTGAAATTCTCTTTATATGAGCTATATTACGAAAAAAAATTTCATCCGACGACCCCCCTTGAAATTTTGTGAGGTGGTAGGAGAACGCCTAGGGGTGTCAGAAAAAACTCGGCATATCTCGGAAAAATCGAGAAGTGGGTCAAAACTGACCAGTCGTATTTCCCTATATAATCTTTGTATTTTATTGGAAAAACAGAGGGTCATTTCAAAACAGATTTTAGGGCACTTACCCTCTTTACATCTCGCTAATTTTCGGCATGTTAATAGGTAAATGGCTTGGCCGTACGGCTGACCTGTCAGTTTCACTCAAAGCCCTCGACGAGGGCTAAAAAGTGACCGCGAGTGAAATTCTCTTTATATGAGCTCTATTACGAAAAAAAATTTCCTCCGACGACCCCCCTTGAAATTTTGTGAGGTGGTAGGAGAATGCCTTGGGGTGTCAAAAAAAACTCGGCATATCTCGGAAAAATCGGTAAGTGGGTCAAAACTGACCAGTTGTATTTCCCTATATAATCTTTGTATTTTATTGGAAAAACAGAGGGTCATTTCAACGCAGGCTTTAGGGTACTTAAACTCAGTATATCTGGCTAAATTTTTGCATACTCTTAGGTCAATGGCTTGACCTTTAGGGAAAACTGTCGGTTTCACTCAAAGCCCTCGACGAGGGCTAAAAAGTGACCGCGAGTGAAATTCTCTTTATATGAGCTCTATTACGAAAAAAAATTTCCTCCGACGACCCCCCATGATATTTTGTGAGGTGGTAGGAGAACGCCTTGGGGTGTCACAAAAAACTCGGCATGTCCGGGAAAAATCGGGAAATGGGTCAAAACTGACCAGTCGTCTTTCCTTATATAATCTTTGTATTTTATGGGGAAAACAGAGGGTCATTTCAAAACGGATTTTATAGCACTTACCCTCTTTACATCTGGCTCAGTTTTGGCATGCTTATAGGTAAATGGCTTGACCTTTAGGGAAAACTGTCGGTTACACTCAAAGCCCTCGACGAGGGCTAAAAAGTGACCGCGAGTGAAATTCTCATTATATGAGCTATATTACGAAAAAAAATTTCCTCCGACGACCCCCCTTGAAATTTTGTGAGGTGGTAGGAGAATGCCTGGGGGTGTCACAAAAAACTCGGCATATCTGGGAAAACTTCGTAAAGGGGTCAAAACTGACCAGTTGTATTTCCCTATATAATCTTTGTATTTTATGGGAAAAACAGAGGGTCATTTCAACGCAGACTTTAGGATACTTAAGCTCAGTATATCTGGCTAATTTTTTGCATGCTCCTAGGTCAATGGCTTGACCTTTAGGGAAAACTGTCGGTTACACTCAAAGCCCTCGACGAGGGCTAAAAAGTGACCGCGAGTGAAATTCTCTTTATATGAGATCTATTACGAAAGAAAAATTCCTCCGACGACCCCCCCTTGAAATTTTGTGAGGTGGTAGGAGAACACCTTGGGGTGTCACAAAAAACTCGGCATATCTGGGAAAACTTCGTAAAGGGGTCAAAACTGACCAGTTGTATTTCCCTATATAATCTTTGTATTTTATGGGAAAAACAGAGGGTCATTTCAACGCAGACTTTAGGGTACTTAAACTCAGTATATCTGGCTAATTTTTTGCATGCTCCTAGGACAATGGCTTGACCTTTAGGGAAAACTGTCGGTTACACTCAAAGCCCTCGAGGAGGGCTAATAAGTGACCGCGAGTGAAATTCTCTTTATATGAGCTCTATTACGAAAAAAAATTTCCTCCGACGACCCCCCTTGATATTTTGTGAGGTGGTAGAAGAACACCTAGGGGTGTCATAAAAAACACGGCATATCTGGGAAAACTTCGTAAAGCGGTCAAAACTGACCAGTTGTATTTCCCTATATAATCTTTGTATTTTATGGGAAAAACAGGGAAATTTTAACACAATTTTTAGGTTACTTAATGTCTGTACATCATGCTAAGTTTTTGCATACACTACTATAGATGACTAGGCCGTATGGAAAAACTGTTGGTCAGACTCAAAGCCCTCGACGAGGGATAAAAGATGGTCTTGAGTGAAATTCTCCTTATATGAGATATATATATATATATATATATATATATATATATATATATATATATATATATATATATATATATATATATATAAATAAATTGACGAACGATCCCCTTAATATTATGTGACGTCGTAGACCGACCCTGGAGGGTAACAAAAAAACTTTATTCCCGTCGGAAACAGCCATTATAGTCTTTAAATATGTTCCTATAACGTAATTTCTTATATAAGCAAACAATATAAGTAAACAATGACATACGTCATACGTTCAGTTTTCAAGGGAGGTAACGTTTTTAAAATTATTATTTTTCAAATAATTGTATACTATTTTAAACAGAAACAGAAAATGACGAAGTATAGCATTTGTTTTAGTACAAAATTAAGTTTTTAATTTAGTTAAGTATCCTAATTAAATTAATTAATTAATCTCAAAAGGCAATGTAATATAAACTATGAAATATACTGTTCATGAAACCTGTGTAGTTTTAATTCCATTTTAGTTATACATTGCGTAATTTCCAAAATTCCCTGGCAGGTGAATGTACATGACGAACAAAAACATGTTTTTTCTCAAGTTAGCATTACTGTTTAAATTCAACTTATTAAAGCACTCCACACCCATTCCATCGCTAAATAATTAAGTATTCAAATTCTCAAATGTTTTTTAAAAACCTAAGCGAAGCTAGGCAGTATGCCTAGTCTGACATAAAAATACTTACTGCAGCTTCAACACTAGGCCATTGTCTAGAGGACTGACTTTTTTCATAAGCCGTTTCACTGATAGATAAAAAAATGTTCAATTAAGTAATAACTGATTAAGCTTATTTTACTTTTAGACACACTTTAATTAAATTTTAATGACATTCATTTTAAAACATACAGATATATAAAATATAATCTTTTGTCCTGCTGAATATAAATGAAAATATTCTAAAATAAACGGTCACAGAGTTTATTTACCTGCAAGGACTGGAGCAGTCACATGATGTGTCGTCATTGGAAACATTCAAATTCAGCCTCGTAACACAAATCAACTCTGAAATGTATAGAGTCATCATTGGAAACCGTTTAATTCAAACTTTTAACACACACCAATTCTAAAATTTATAAAGAACTATCATTTGAAACATTTAAATTCAGATTTAAAACATATCAGGTGGACTGAAATGGGGGGAAACCAAGCAAAAAGATATTGGCGAAGAAATACAAAACTGCAAGTTTGAAATTGGGACTGATTGTATACATTCTACATTGTACCTGGTTGTGTAGAGCAGGATCTCCACAAGAGACTCACAGGAAAAATGATATTATAAGGTCACCATAACATCCTATGCCCTACCTGTTTTATTTGAACAGGGTTTGAGAGTGCTTGGAGTCTTTATGATAGTGTTCACCTCCAGGTTACTTTGGTCGTAGCAGTTACAGACGGCCCTGACCTTGTTTTCCTGGCAGATTTTCTGGCACAACTGGGATAAAACATGACAATGGCATGCATTATACAAATGTTAGGACAAAACCTGGGAAGGTGGACTTTTTTGACTAGTTAATTATTTACATCCTTTATCACCAGATATGTTTCACTTTTTAATTGTGATAAATTTGTAGTTTCTACCATAGATTTTTAAGTTTAATACCCCATGGTAAATGTTATGTTTTCATAGTTTTTACTACTGGCAATCTTATAGTATATAAAGTATTATCTATGAATAGAAAAAAATGTAGCTTAGTTTCATATTATTATTGTATAAATGACCAGCTTACATTACGTCTGAATTTGGTATTATATTTGGCTTTAAACTCGGTATCGTCGTTGCACTTGCCATATGGTAAACCAAGACGCTCAATAGATATCTGCAACATTTTCAAAGAAAGTTGTTTAAAATAATTTCTGCTTAAGTGTCAGAGATAATTGTTTAAAATGTGTGTTCATTTGTGCTATTTGAGAAAATGTAGGCCTTTACTAATGTCTATCTTCAATTAAAAGTTGGGTAATGTCAAGATGTAGGGTCGGAAATTATCTGGCAATGTTTGTTGAGTTTCGGTAACATTCGTTACCGTAAACCATAGTTTAATTGACCGTTCAAATAAAAATAGAGTCAATTGCATTAAAGTAATGTTTTACTTAATTTAATGTTTAATTGACAGAAAATTAGCAACAATTAGTAAATCTAAATATTAGTAATAAAGTCGAGTGTAGTAATTGATGTTTTTTTTAGAAACACAGAAGAAACTTGCAGAAGATTTGCAACAACTAGAATCTAGATTATTCTAGATCTAGACCTACTTAGTAAAATAAGACGATTAGATTTACTAACGTTAAAAGCAGTAAGAAGAACTAGAACAAAGTTTAGTAGCAGCAATGATTAGCACATACACTTAAAATAATTAGAAATACAAAATAGTTAGCAAAACAGCATTTAAAATGCAACTAAAAATCAATCCTTGCACATTTTTAAACATGCATTAAAAATAATAAGGCGGCAAATAAATGATGGTTTACAGTATTTCCGGTGGTTTCGACAGGCTACGCCATTGATTTACTGTTGTTTTATTACAGTAGTTTATCTTGATACTTTGATACCATCCAAATTAAACCCTAAAGAATGAGGACCTAGATTTAGATCTAGACCTAGCCCAGACTCCTAGACTGAGAATGTGCAAGATTCTAACTCAAGGTCTAAATTTAACATTGAAGCTTAGAAATATTCATGGAGTAATAATATTTAGCACTAGAACTAGAAATAGAACTAGATTGTATAATCTTATCTAACTAGGTCTACCGGACCATTATAATATTTATTATTATTCAAGAGACTGGATGCCAATATGTGGTAGAGCTATTCTAGATCTAGAGTCTAGTTACTTACTGCTAGAAGCTTAGTAATGTGCATCAATGGTGATAAAAACAAAAATTCTAGTTGTTTCCCTTGAATTTAGAATAACTTAGATCTAGAATCTAAAAATGGCGATTAAAATAATGTATTATGTGCAATCCCGTGAATTACTATTTGGCCTATACGGTGGACTACACCGTTTTCAAATAAGTTTTGTTACGACTTTTGAAAGTCTTTAACAAAAAGTCACATCAGACTTTTAAAAAAGTTATAACTTACATCTGAGTATTTTTTTTAATTTATTTATTTTAGTTTTAGAAATGCACACACAAAAAACACGTTGACTTTACGCCAAATAAATGACAGATCTGGCATTGTTTATAATAAAATAGCTGTGATCTAAGTAGCTTGTAGATCTAGTCTATTTTATTTCTATGAATTTATCGTCTTTTTTGTGTGAACCTGTGTGGTAGTTGGTAGCTGGTATCAGAAGCCAAAGGAAAACACGTCTGACCTGTTTTAGTGCAATCACAGTTTGTTCCCCTGCGTTAATTGCTATCCCTTCTTGGTCTGGAAAGGGGACTGTATCCTGTTCGTGTATCACCACCTGTGCACCTTTTCCACTGGTGATACCTGGTATGTACTCGTCTGTTTCCAAAAATAGCACCAGCTCCAAACCTACAAAAACAAATTTACATGGTAGATAATAACAAAATGGCATAAACACCTAAATTATAATTTTAAAATGAGGGCCTAAAAATGGGGTATACTAAACTTTAGAAAACACACAAATGAATTTGAATGTGCCCCAAAATGTCACCCCCCTCCTCCAATATCATCATTATCTTTTCCTTTTGGTGTCCAAGACACATGGGGTCTCCCTAAGAAATATAGCAGTTGGTATATAATTGAAACTAGTTGTAACTTTGCTTGTTCGAATGAGATATCTTTCTTTTAAAAATTCACAGAGCCATGTTATAAAGCAAATAGAATGTGTTTGTGTATCTTTAGACAGATAGTAGGGAAGTCATTCACACGAAATTACTCCCCACATCTTGTCCACTTATTGCGATTCTGTATAGTATCTGATACTATTGAAACAAATTTGTCATTCTCTATTGTGTAACAGTTGCTTACCACCCCCTGGTCCACTTGTTCTTGACATAAACTTGTCATTCTGTATTGTGTAACAGTTCCCGTATGTGGTTGAATGGACAAGCGTAAAATTTCTGTAGAAACCAACATGCATTAAAAATGTCTAACTGAACTCCTATAGCATATACCGTATTAAATTAGTATCAACATGCACACCTATTTGTTACTAAACTGTAAAGCAGTGCACTTATTGACGTAATAAAAACAAATGAACCTAAAATAAGAAACACATTTCCAACCTACTCAACTGACGTGGTTCTACCTACTTCTTCTCACACTTTCTCCCACCAAACGAGCACTGAAACAACATAGTGCCAATCTGATGGCCAAGCTTTGAGCGTGTTGTTCTGTGGAAAAACCGTGGACACGCACATGAGATAAAACATTATGTAATTTGATGCCATTTAACCTAACAATTTTTTTTGTAAAAGCTATTTATATCGCAACGGATTATTATTAAAAACAAATACGTTGTTTCAGAAGATATACATACTATGGATAGTGATGAAAATGATGTAAATAAAAAACCAAAGCTTTCTTTAAATTGGCTTCAAAACTTGCCTTTGCTAGACTAAGCTTGAGTGCTAAAGCTCTATAGAAATAACTCACCTGTCTACATCAACTCTATAGAAACAGCTCACCAGTTTAATAACAGCTCTATAGAAACAGCTCACCAGTTTACTAACAGCTCTATAGAAACAGCTCACCAGTTTACTAACAGCTCTATAGAAACAGCTCACCAGTTTACTAACAGCTCTATAGAAACAGCTCACCAGTTTACTAACAGCTCTATAGAAACAGCTCACCAGTTTACTAACAGCTCTATAGAAACAGCTTACTTGTTTACTAACAGCTCTATAGAAACAGCTCACTTGTTTACTAGCAGCTCTATAGAAACAGCTCACCAGTTTACTAACAGCTCTATAGAAACAGCTCACCAGTTTACTAACAGCTCTATAGAAACAGCTCACCAGTTTACTAGCAGCACTATAGAAACAGCTCACCAGTTTACTAGCAGCACTGAAACACATTACCTACAATGATATCACTCACCCGTTGAGTTTGCTAAACTCAGAAATGAATGCGTCCTCATACACCGATGCACTTGATGGCTCAGAAGTCGCCTCCCACGTCCCCGCAAACTCCTCCTGTATGTAACATAATGTAACATACAATTGGGTTGAATCTCCCGTTATAGAATTATATGAGTTCAATAAAACTATTACTGTTTTCGTTTTTTTCTGTATTATAATAAAATAAAAGTAATAGAGTTGAATAATATAAACCGTTCAGACTGTAAAGGTGTTTTTTTTTTTCATTAATGCACATCGAATGTATATGTTCAGTTTTCAACATCATAATAATATTTGCAATTACTTACATTATAAAATGTAGCTTAAATAAAATGTTTTCACTAATTACAAGCAAATAGTTGTCAGATATTGTAGTATATTTTATACGTTCAGTTCAGGAACGGTTTCTGGTTTATGTAATTGTTTTTCTTCAGATGTTTAGTTATTCACATGTATGCAAGCTATATGACTCACCATGTCGTAGAGAGCTTCTTCAGCGGCATACGACTCATCGGTGACGCTGTCATTGATGGGGAAACTGTCCCAGAAGGACCCGGAACTAAAACACCAGAATCATTTACAATCATTTACATGTAATCAAAACTCGCGTTGCAATCTTTCAAAATTAAAATGATATCTAATAAATATAATAATATCATATATAAATACTATCAGTATTGGATGCGCCTTGTTATTTAAATTTCGGTTGGTTGGTGAATACATTTGTGATTTTAAATGAAGACTGTTTAAGAAATAAATTGTTTAAATTTAATTTTGGTGTGAAGATTGCGTGGTCTAATAGTAGAGTGTTCAGCTATTAATACTGAGGTCTAGAGTTTGGAGGCAGTGTTTCTTCCAGATTTTTTCTCTGGGGGGGGGGGGGAGCTTGATATTCTCCGGGGTGACTGACAACATTTTCCGGGGGGGGGGGGAGGCGGGGGGGCGGACACTGGTAAAAGTATATGTTTTCTATATAAATTTCATTTCGTTAGGGGGGGGGGGGTGTCGGCAGACCTCCGGGAGGGGGGTGGGCGAAGAGATGACTGGAAGTACCTCTGTTTTGAGGATATCGGAACCTGAGCTCATCCAGCTTCGATGGGGAAAGTAAATGTGGCTCATCAAACCATCACTTCATATCCGAGGTCAAGAAAGATTATAAAGTCCACTTTATCTGCCCAAATCTTTTTGACTGAAAGGGGATTTGTTACTCTAACTTTGTGTCAAACTATATACATCTATATCGATTGATAATCTTTTGGTTAAGTTTCCAAGTTGTAAGACGAATATTATACACGAATGTAAGCAGTTGTGTTAACTGTATCGTGAATAAAACGACTAACCTGTCGGATGTATCATCGGTCCCATCATAGGTGTAATCATCGTTGAAATCAACGTCAAGATTTTGAGCGTCCTCAGTCATTGATTTGTACGACACCTCGTAAATAATGTTGTTTATGTTGTCGTTAGCTGATTCACTCTGTTATAACAAACGGGCAATGTACAATGTTAATTGTAAAATACAGAAAATACGACTCTTGTACACAATCAGGAAAATATTGTAAAATAAATGCTTACATATATTATATATTAAATGTATATCATCATAATGTATTACAATACGTGCCCAAGATACATGGGGCAGATGACGTAGTGTTCATCTGTTTCAAAGACCGTGGTTAGAAGGGATAATATGCCCAGCCACCTTTCCTTTCCCTAATTGATTGATACCCATTAGACAAGGGTAGACTCAGGACGTTCTACTGACTAGAACCCGGATTTGAACTCGAACATTTCAGGTTAGCAGTCGAGCTTTCTAGATATTTTGTCTGAGATCATGTGTCCATGATATCATTTGTCCTGATATGTTTTGTCCTGTTATTTTTTGTCCGTGATATCATGTGTCCCTGAGATCATTTGTCATGAGATTATTTGCCCTAAAATCATTTGTCATGGAACCATATATATATATATATATATATATATATATATATATATATATATATATATATATATATATATATATATATATGCGTGCGTGCGTGTGTGTGTGTGTCTATTTGTATGTACTTGCCTGTGACAGTCTCATGATGTTTACATTACAAATGGTGACAGCAGGAAATGGCAGCACATTAAAGCCCAACTCTAGAGAGGAGTGTGTTTTGTATTGAAAGAACTTGTCAATCAACCTGAAACAAAATACAAAATATACAGACAATTCTTATTGTAGTATTTTTTTATCATTGTAAAATACTTGTAAAATAATTTTTTTCAAAGTTTTTAAGCTTTCAACTAAAACAACGTTACGCCGCCAAACGCATGCAGTGTTTCTTTCAGACTTTTTACACCGGCGTGGGATGGTGGGCACCTCAATCTTTAGGGGGTGGGGTTGGGGGGAACTTGGATTCCCGGGTAGGGGACACTATAAATTCTATTTTTTTTTCCATTTCGTTCGGGGTGTGTGCGGTAGTTTAGCTTCGGGTGGAGGGTGGGTGTCCTGAAAGAAATACTAAACACATGTGTTATTTTCTTAAGGCTGTTGGAACGACACAAACGACGTATCATGTTAATGTTACACAAACCAAGAATTAGCAGTCAGGGGGGGGGGGTGGGTGGTGGGGAGGGTAATCTAAGCCGTATTAGGTTGCGGCCCATAAGGGACCGCAGCTGTTTATGTTGATGTTATTTGTGTGCTCTTCAACGAGAAATGTTTCCCCATGTTTCTCTTGTCATGTGACTTCTGGGAATATGTGTAGATGTGACTGTGTCAACTGGCATTCAAACTCCAATCAGTATAATGACATGGGCATAGAATTAATAGAGAAATGAATATAAACCTAATGAAGGAATTGTATTTATATTATCATACTATTGCTGTAAAAAATTGGTTTTGATAAATATCAGGGTTAGGGATATAGATTTAGTTGCTTTCAGGGCTATACGCTGGTGCTAATATTATCGGACGATTGGTTTTAATGATCAATAACGTGTATTCGATTATGTTTAAAACAAAGTTTGTAACCCGCAAGCTCGTTCACACAGCGATGTTTAGTACAAGGACACTTAGTTACAAACATGTTTAGTACAAGAACTGAGTACAAACATGTTTAGTACAAGGACACTTAGCTACAAACGTGTTTAGTACAAGGACACTTAGCTACAAACATGTTTAGTACAAGGACACTTAACTACAAACATGTTTAGTACAATGACACTTAGCTACAAACGTGTTTAGTACAAGGACACTTAGCTACAAACATGTTTAGTACAAGGACACTTAACTACAAACATGTTTAGTACAATGACACTTAGCTACAAACATGTTTAGCACAAGGACACTTAGCTACAAACATGTTTAGTACAAGGACACTTAGCTACAAACATTTTAGTACAATGACGCTTAGTTACAAACATGTTCAGTACAAGGACACTTAACTACAAACATGTTTAGTACAATGACTGAGTACAAACATGTTTAGTACAAGGACACTTAGCTACAAACATGTTTAGTACAAGGACACTTAGCTACAAACATGTTTAGTACAATGACTGAGTACAAACATGTTTAGTACAAGGACACTTAACTACAAACATGTTTAGCACGCTTACTAGAATGAACAATGACACCTAGTTGCAAATATAATGAGCATAAAGTTACTCAGTCACATGTATGTTTCGTATACTTCCTTAAAAACATGTTTTGTTTAAAAAAAACAATTTAGACCAAATTATTTTGTAAGCTTCTTCCTTCCTAATTGTATTTCTGAAGTTAAATGCCTAAGAATAAAAATCAAGTAAACTATTTTTACTATGGCGTTGAAATTCTAATCAATTTCAAAGTATGTCAAGTATGAGCCGAAACAAAGGATTCTATTTAATTGTAATAGTACCCAAGTGCTCTGCTATTCTTTAGTTCAACTTAGTCTACTTATTTATAACGTCCTATTCAAGAATCTTTTGTTTCAACACAAACAAAAGCCTACTGAGTGATTTTTATTTTCCTAGCAACCCGTTCGATAAGTGATTAGTACTGTGTAAATGATCGATTAGAATTGATTGATTTAGCGAGTTCTGCGGTCATTAACTCAAAGATTTTTTTTTCGCGTGGGTTCAATGTAAAAACACGTCGGTCCAATAGACAGACAGTAATCCGAACGATCGTTGTGTCAATTTGATCAGTATTGATTGGTTCTTATTTCACGCTACATTTTTAACTGTGCTATATTACGACTCATTATTACAATTAGCATAATCGGGTGTGAGATTAATAATCAATTATGAAACGGTCAGTGAACGTGAATCTACATTAAAATAGATCTGATGTGTCTAAAAAATATGATAGGGAGAGTCGGACTTACATAGATATGGACGTAGACAAAATGTACGAAATGCGTGAAGGGGGATAACTTTGACTTGCCATAAAGGGGGATAACTGCTATTTACAATAGCGCTACATGTTTTTATCGACCACATGGATCTGAGAAAAAAAACAAATATAAGGAGTGTATATGCCCAGTAATTTAGATAATCAATGTATTGCTAGTTAAACTAAAATATAGAATATTGATTACACGCTTTAGAAATAGACGTTAAATATTAAACACGGCTATTCATTTAAATGACATGTGTAGCTCTATACGATAATGGCTATTTCTATTTGGTTTCAAGTTTCAATTGCAATGTTATTAGCATTAAGTGGGTAGGGGAAAGCAGTGGTGTGTTTGTTTGACAGACGTGGTAGGGTTTCTATTCCGGAGTTGTATGTTGAGGGGCGGCTCCATTGAATTAACGTCTAGCTAGTTCCTTTTCTCTTGGTACATAATTCAAACCGCAATTACTAGGTAATTAAAAGATTAGCATCAAAAGCCAATGCAAACAATAAGTTCTATTTAAATGGTTGTTAATTAGTGAACAAGGTAATCAGCAACAACGGGTTAAAAACACGGAAGTGTAAATTTAAATAGATGCTAATTTATTCATAAAACGATCTAGATACGCCATGAAGGAAAAAGAAACAATTTACCAGCAAGTACTGTTATCAAGGTGATTACAATAGAGTACTTCTATCAAGGTGATTAACATAGAGTACTGTTGTCAAGGTGATTATCTGTGAGTGCAGTTGTCAATGTGATTACAATAGAGTACTGCTGTCAAGGTGATTATCGTTAAATACCGCTGTCAAGGTGTTTACCGGCAAGCACCACGTTTTAGTGGGACAAGTGCAGCTGTTTAAAAAACCGTACACCAACTAACTAAAACAATACCGCCCACTGATTAACATACGATTCATATCTTTGTTTTCTCTAATTAGTTGCGAAACAACATTGATTTAATTAGCCCATTATTCAACAAACATTTTATTCCCGTGTCTGCATTTGTAGACTAAAATTCAGGTGCAGTTTTGTTTCAACCCCCAGCCCGTCCCACACACGCAATGTTCCTTTCATATCACACAGTACGTACCCCGGCAATATCAATAGAACACCCCATGATGGTTCCCGCTCTTTGAGTTCGATCAACTCCACGCCGCAATAGACAGTAGAGCCCTAGGCGATGGCCTAATTCGTCCAAATAAAATATGTCGGCACCAATAATTTCAATCAGAAATGGGACCGATGTTCTCGTTAGTTACTAAAGGAAACTATTTTGTTTCAAGTTACCGTTGTTTTATTACACGATAATATGATATTATACAGCTACGTTGTATAAATATTAAAAGTAGCAATAGACCTATTTGAAAATAAAAATGATTGTAAGATTTCTCAAGAAATTGAGAAAATTTTAAGTATAAATACCACAACTTTCAAATATATGTTAATGTTTTTCCTAAAGATATAGGCAACTAGTATAATGAGTATGTTCGAAACCAATATAACGGGATAATATGAACATTATATTGAATTAAAAAAGAATAAATATTTCATCCCAACATACAATTTTTAATGTTATACATTTTCAAATAGCGTCAATTTTCATATTTTTCTATACTTTATAGTACCCCTTACTCTCCCACAAATTAGAACAAAAATTGGATAGTTAAAAAGGGATGTTTAAAAATAATGTACTGAAAAATAAAGCTGCTTATTTTATAAATCTCATCATTAAGAAAGAATATGAGCATTGTATTTGAGAAAGGAAGCAAGACACCCCGTCAATAATCCCGCGGACATTCATCCCTTGAAGCAATTACCCCAGTCACTTACCCACCCCTTGGG
Organism: Physella acuta; assembly: GCF_028476545.2. NCBI lineage: Eukaryota > Metazoa > Mollusca > Gastropoda > Physidae > Physella > Physella acuta. The sequence goes on from NW_026732334.1 coordinate 403,774, forward strand.
GTAATTACCCCACCCTGACAACCGCGGTCATGCCAAATATGGGCACCACCTTTAAGTTGTACCTCTACTAAAATCAATTCCTTCACAGGCGACAACCAACTCTACCATACGCACTTGAACAGACAAACCAACTGATAAAACATATGACCAGTAAATTTAGGTACACGACGTTCACCGCTATATATATCTATATATCTATATATAAATAAATAAATATATATATATATATATATATATATATATATACAGATAGACATATATATATATATATATATATATATATATATATATATATATATATATATATATATATATATAGATATATAGATATAGATATGGATATGGATATGGGTATGGATTTGGATATGAGTATGGGTATGGGTATGGGTATGGGTACGGGTATGGGTATGGGTACGGACACGGACACGGACACGGACACGGACACGGACACACACACACATGTATATATATATATATATATATATATATATATATATATATATATATATATATATGTATATATATATATATATATATATATATATATATATATATATATATATATATATATATATATATATATATATATATAATGTTCCGATGGTGAGGGGTATTGACATGGGCATAACTGCTCCAGATGTAAATGGCTGTGGGGGAGGGGTTGTCAGTGGTATTTGAAGGCGGGTGGTAATGTCCTAGACCCTTTGAAAGGAGCAGTTGTGCACACGGTTTCATACAATGATTGCAATCGGAAGATATTAGGCATAATTAAAAGAAATAAAAACAAAGCAGTGTCATAAAAAGTCCCTCTCTACCACCACTTGCTAGAGACGGCCAAACATAACAACGTTGTAAACAGCCAAGACCACTTTTGTATTACATAACACACGCACAACCCCTCGACACTTGAGTTAGTCTTTTTAAGGTGGGTCTATAGAACCCGATCGACAAGCCAGATCCTGCTAACGTCATGCCTAGACTTAATACACCTGGTCCTTAGGAAAATGTCAGTGAACCATGAATAAAAGATTGCACAAATCGTGCCTGGTGATTTATGGCGTCAGTCAACCACGGTAAACGCGTTCACTGAAGCGTATCCATACCCTTGAACCGTGTATCTCTACTTGTTGAACTGACTGAATGTATATGCACAGTTTGTTTTCGACGCCGACAACTGCCGCCCCCCTCCCCCATCCCCACTTCTCGAATTAAATATAATTTGTATAAAATACTTTAAAAAAACTTTTTAAAAAACCACGTTTTTCTTGTGGACTAAAAAGTAGAAAATAACTATTTACATACATTTGATGACAAAAAACGTGGGTACGTTCACCATCAAATTTCCCGACCCATCTGCCCGACCCACGTTTTTTGTCATCAAATGTATGTAAATAGTTATTTTCTACTTTTTAGTCCACAAGAAAAACGTGGTTTTTTAAAAAGTTTTTTTTAAGTATTTTATTTTCTCCTTTTTAGTCCGTTGCTACACATGAAAAACGTGGTTTTTAAAAAAGTTTTTTATATAGTTTATTTTCTACTTTATCTAATGACTTGATTAAGTAAGAATTGACTAAGTGTTTATAAATACACGGACTAAAAAATCTTGAGCGACCAGGATTCGAACCTGGGTTGTCGCGGCCACAACGCGAAGTACTAACCACTATACGATCACGGCCAGCGCGCTCACATCGATTGGGGCCGAAGTAACTGTGTCAACAAGCCTCCAGTCTTGTCGGTATCTTTAGAAATCATGTCCTCAATTTTATGGTCCTTTGGGCGTAATTAAATTAAGCTAATTACGGTCTCTAATTGCTAGTTTTTATGATTGCATCTGAAATTGTTAGGCGAAAGTAGCATGCATGCCAAATTTCAGGTCTCTAGAGCAATCAGAAGTGGGCTAATTTTCGATGTCAATTTTAACAACAAACAAATCCACACATCCACAAACGCGAAGCTGAGTTAAGAAAAACGTGTTAATAAAAGAAATATATACTTTTAGCAGTGTCCGCCCATACGTTCCCCCTGAAATGTTATACCACCCCAGGAAAGGAACACAGCGTTTATATATGTGCACATGCAGAGGCGTAGCGAGGGGGGGGGGCGGGGGTGCAAACCGCACCGGGTGACACCATTTAGGGGGGTGACACCAAGGCAAAAAATAGCAAAATATATAGAGAAAAACTTGAGGGGGGGATGCAAATCGAAAGTTTGAAGGGGGGGGGGGGTGCAAATCAAAAGTTTGAGGGGGGGGGGTGCAAATCGAAATTTTGAGGGGGGTGCAAATTGAAAGTTTGTCCCCGAGAAGGGTTACTACGCCTCTGGGGGGTGACACTATTAAGTGCCGCACCAGGTGACACCCGACCTCGCTACGCCACTGTGCATATGGTAGTATATGTCGAAAATAGGTATCAGTTTGATTGGCTGTGAGTGGCCACTGGTCAGTATAAATACTACCCTTTCGATAAGTTGTTATCCACAAAGCAATGATATGTCCACTCCTGGAAATATAGTACAGTTTCTTCTTCGGGTGTTTTCCAACACAATACAATTTTTTGTTAAAAAGTGAAGAGTCTAATGCACAAATACAGAAGTCAAATTTTTTTGTGAAATAAGTTTAAGCAATGGTCGCTATTTCTCTAGTTTGACTTTAGCTGATGCACATTTAAAAATGCATTGAAATTCCTCTTTTAAAACACCTAAATAAAATAAAAAACAACAACAACAATCTGGTTTATAGTCTGAATACTTGAGCTCTTTCATCTCAAAATATTTATTTTCGACTCAAAAATTCAAGCATTAAGGTGTTCTCTTGTCCTTTACCACCCACAGGGTCAATTATTCATTTAATGATGTGGTAGGCCAATGTCATTATTAGACTAACGCCTAGTATGCTATTTTACAACGTTTCGCTTGAGTTACCGTAGACTAATTAAAAATTCCATTTGCCTAAAGTATTGCCCAATGCACCACCCTCATAATTCTTTAGATGATGTGCCTTGGATTAACGACACGGTATTTACTGAGTGTGATTGTATCTCTACACCCACTGAATCAAATCTACATTTTTTTAAATAGTTGGCAGACAAGTGGAGCAATCACACTAAATTGTTTCGGTGCAGATAATGTGGAACTTAATCGATAATTTAGTAGGCCGACATTTCGATATTTTAATCAACGATCTAATCCTTAGCATTATAGAGTATCTGGCTATATAAAGAAAGCCTTGGCTGAGCTTAGCGGGTCCCTGCGCTCCAAATGTTTTGATATTCTGCAATGCGGCTTCTATAAGCATTCTAAAGAGATCGAAGCAATAAAAAGAATGAATACAATTTGAACTTAAACCAACAGGTCGTGAATTAAGCTGGGAATCTTTCTCGTAGGTTGGTGGTAGGGTGGAGAGGGAGTGGCTTTATTTCTATATTTTTATGGATTAGGATATATATATATATATATATATATATATATATATATATATATATATATATATATATATATATATATATATATATATATATATATATATATATATATATATATATATATATATATATATATATATATATATATTACGTCCTGGGTATAAAAATACTATAAGAGTAAGACTTCACATATGCTTTTAGTACATCAGTATATCAAATAAATTAAAAGGTAAAAATCACAGCTAAATAAAACGACCCCGGGGGGTCGGCATGGTCGAGTTGGTAAAGCCACTGGTTGCTAACCGAAAACAAATAATGCCATGCAATTTGTTCTCGATTGGACACATATTTTGGAAGCAAAATCCAAAAAGAAAAGCGGGTCTATACGGCGCAAAAACAAGTTGACACGTAATACATAATTTTGTGTTGGAGGGAATGCTTTTCCAACATTACATTTGAGATCGAACATGAAGAAGAAACCTAACCAAAATTCGATAAAATTACTATCAAGCCTATTAAAAAGTCTTAAAGAGATAAATATACATTGCTGGCTGATGCCATGAAAGATAGAACACTCGAAAAAATAACACAACAAAACAACAACAATAAGTGTGCAAATAACGAGGTAAAGAAATACAAAGTTTCTTCCAAAAAACGTTCTTTAAGAAACGCGACAAACCACGATTCTCAATGCTCGAAACACTAAAATAAAACTGCACTTTAAAAAAGCAAAAAACTAGTCTATTTCGATCATGTCAACAGCATTTAACCTTAAGTTTCATCCAAACTGAACAATGTACACCCACTAAATAATACACATCTCCCAAGATAAAAGTTCATTCGTTTTCGTTTCTTTCTGTTTCATGGGCTAGTATTTACTGTCAAACGTTAAGGAAGGGTTGCATTCTACTTAAGTCTTTAGTTATAATTAATGGTAACTTTTCTCATTTTAATTCAATCTTACGTTTACCATTTTTTTTTAAAATCGTATCTAGACTTGAGCGTAGGTATTTAAATATGCAGCACTAAAGTGTTTCATTTCAAAAATCGTTAGGGTCAAATTAACAAGTATCAATATCGCGTTGCTTATACGATATAAATAACTTCATTACTTTTAAATATCGCTGACAATTTAGCTCATAGAGATCAGATATGCATACTTTATTAGTATCGCACATACAAAAATAAACCAAAACACATTAATTGAAGGTTAACAATTAACTTAACATTTAAACTTGCTCTTACAAAAGAGCTCATGCAAACCTAGCACATAATCCTGTTTGTTATGTGTATATCTAGGTTAAGTTTAGCGAAACTGGCGCAGGATATTATTCCCTCCTCTCAATTCCCCCCCCCCCCCCCCCCCCCCGTCATCAATCCTCAAGGCAATAAAGTCGTGCCACCACCAAAAAAGAAAACAACATTGCAGTAGAACATGTACTTTACTTGACTCACTCCTCTTTACTTCTCATAAGGCGTTTGGCCGTATCCATAATCTTTCAATTTATCCGGTCCCCAGTTGTGATTTTCTCATTAGGAAATTACTCTTGGTCAATACACCCCCCGACCCTACTCCCCGTCCACATCCTTTGTTCATTTAGAGACTGAGAGATGCGATAGTTTAATGATTATTTTAGATAGGATAACTGATAAGAATTTGTTTAGGGATGAGCATAGGGGTAGTAAAGGGATATCTAGATGGATTAGGATAAGCATGTGTGTAGCTTGTGTCCTAGGGAATTGAAATGTCAGATCCGTAAAATTAAATTTATAATGGTTGTCCTTTAGTTTTTTTTTATTGATAATAGTCGTCCTTTATTATCTTTATTCAAATTTCCGTTACGTAAAATTTTAATTTATAATGGTTTTCTTTTATTTTTTAAAAGTTTCCGTTAAGTCAAATTTAAATTTATATTGGTTGTCCTTTATTTTATTTTTTTTAAATTTCAGCTACGTAAATTTAAATTTATAATGGTTGTTCTTTAGTTGTTCTTTTTAATTGCAGGATTTACTATAACAAAATCAAATATCTCTAATGTTAAGATTTTTTGTATTGTTTAATTGTCGTACGTAAAGTTTAGGAGCGGGGGGGGGGGGGGGGATGACTTATGAGTGGGAGTTGGGTAATTGGCAGATATGGTAATATTAGGGTGGTAATCACTCCAGGGGTAATGACTGACGGTTGATGTACGAATTAGTGAGTTTAAACAATACGGGGGGTGCGAGGTAATGCCCAAGTGAGTGTAAATTGTTGGGACACAATGTTTTTATACCATTACTCACGTGTAGAGGTGATAGATCATCGCCCCGATGGCTATAGCAAGCAGCAAGCCCCAGACAGCTTTCACGATATAGCTGCTAGCTAAGTTGATGACGTTGACGCCGTTAATGGTGGCCGTCTCAGCGTAGTTGGCGAACACGCCACGGAGACCATCGCCGAAGGAGTTCTTGCCCTTGTCGTTTCCGATTTCTGAAGCGACACTTTTTCTTCGCTCTTTTTCGGGGAAAACCAGAGGCGACACCTTCAATTGTATACAGATGTTATAATGTTCAAATGATAATACTTGTTTGCATATTAATTTCTAATAAGGGTAATTAAAGAATAATGTATTATTGAGTAATTATAATATTAATGAGTTTTTAAATAGAATACACATCCTATTTGATATAATTATAAAATATAAAATACTTTAAACTTGGGGGAGCTACCATCTCCTACCGAGCGCGTCCCCAGGTGGCGGATAGGGGAGAGGCCCTTAGATATGAGGGTTAGCTGTGAATACCAAATAAACAGCCGAGGACCAACTGGTTTGTGGTCATGGAGGATGAGGTGGGATATCCATTGGTTAGGATATCTAATAAAAAACATCTCATAAATCCAAGGAAATGACTTCAACGGCGAGCATGGGGCGCTATAACTCCAAACCCGGACAGATGGGGCTCGTTAGCTGGGGACAGCAACCCATCTAGGAGAGACAACTCCAAAATCAAACAGCTGCTGCCTTGTAGTTTGTTCTTGGGTGATCAAAGGCTATGGAAGCAAATCCAGAAAGAAAAGCAGGCTGAAGTCGGAGTCAACGGGCCATCTAGTATGGCGCATAACATGCTGGCACGCACTGCTTAATTTTATGATGGAGGAAAGAAATAGAAATACCGCCGCGCAGGTAGGGGGCCGGGCTCTCCGCCTCGAAGGAGCCCACAAAAGCAAGCTGGTGGTTCCTCTAGTCTTGCCTGGCCAGCCAGGGGCAAGGATCAGAAGGTAAATTCTACTGGCCAAAATAGTGAGGAAAACAACAAATATCTTGTTATCCTGCAGTGGAATGCAGAGGGAGTTCATAAAAAAGGAAGCCTTAAAAATATTCCTACATGAAAATAAAGTAGACGTTGCTTGTATTCAAGAAACTCACCTCAACAACAATCTTCGCTTTTCTATTAGAGGATACACCTGCATAAGGCAGGACAGGGAAAACAGACCTAAAGGAGGTATCCTCATTCTCATAAAAAATGACATTCCAACAACAGATATCGTTATACCAAACTCAACAGCATCTGAGATAATGGGCACCAAACTCATACTTGCAGAAGGTAACCTAAATATCTTCAATTGCTACTGTCCTCCTGATAAGGACCTGGAACTGGACCGCATCTCCCTGCCAAACAGCGAAGAGTGCCTGGTTGTGGGAGACATGAACAGCCACTCCCAGAGCTGGGGTTACCCTGACCTCAATGCTAAAGGGGAGGAAATTGAAGAATGGCAAGCAGAAAATAGGCTCATCCTTCTAAATAAACCTGATGACAAACCAACTTTTTACTCAAGGTCTTGGTTAACCACGTCTACCCCCGACCTAGCTTTTGCTACTAATGGAATATCCAAAAAATGCAAAAGAGAAGTTGCAGATCAACTACCCACTAGCGACCACCGACCAATCCTGATCCAGATAGAAACATCAAACAGGCCAATTGAAGCCTACCCCCGCCCTAGATGGAACTACAAAAAAGCTAATTGGGAGCTCTTCTCTTCCCTCACAGACTCCTACACAAGACCAATCAACTGTAAAACCAAACAGGTGAACAAGTCATACACAGCCTTCTCAAAAGCTGTTCTGTTAGCAGCCAAAAAATCTATTCCAAGGGGAGCAAGGAAAAATTATATCCCAAACTGGACTCCAGACCTCCAGATACTCCATAACGAGACAATTGATGCTAGAAACATTGTTGAAGAAAATCCCACAGTAGAAAATAACATAACATTAAAATCAGCAAACGCAGTTTTTAGAAAAAAGTATCTAACTGCATTGAGGAAAAGCTGGCAAGAAAAAACAGAACACCTCAATGTAGATAGAGATGGTCATAAACTATGGAGTATTGCAAAAAGGCTAAACCAAGAAGAAAACAGAGCTACTCCCATAGTCATCGACATTGAAAACACGATCAAAACAGAAAAGGATGCAGCAAAAGAATTTATAACCCACTTCAGCAAAGTGGGACAAATAAATATCAGCCACCAAAGAGTAGAAGAGGTTAAAAATCAAACTGAAGTTAAAGAAAAACTACAGAAAGTCTCTCCCCCCTCCTCCACTGGAATGGTAGCTCGAATTAGCAAGAAGGAGCTCGGAGAAGCAACGAAGCTCCTCAAACTTAAGCAAGCTCCAGGCCCTGACAAAATCTCAAATGATATGCTCATGCACTTGGGCCCCAATGCTAAGAAAAAACTGCTCCAAATATTTAATGCAAGCTGGAAATCTGGGAAAATCCCAAATATTTGGAAAAAAGCAATCATGATACCTGTTCTAAAAATAGGAAAACCCAGGAACAAAGTCGATAGCTATCGCCCAATAAGTTTAACAAGCTGCGTTTGTAAACTGATGGAAAGAGTAGTAAACAACAGACTGACCTGGTTTCTAGAATCGAACAATCTACTAGCAGACGAAAAGGCAGGCTTCAGGAAGTGCAGATCTACTGAAGACCAAATCACCTTCGTTTCTCAGGAAATAGAAGATGGCTTTCAAGAAAAAAAACCAACCTCAATAGTGTGGGTCGACTTTGAAAAAGCCTTTGACAAGGTTTGAAAGCAAGGCTTAATTCTAAAGCTAATAAACCATCAAGTATCTCATAACATGCTAAACTGGATAAAAGGTTACCTAAGCAACCGAAAAGCATCAGTCTCCATGCAAGGAAAAAGAAGTCACGCAGTAACTATAAAAAATGGAGTCCCTCAAGGAGGAGTCTTGTCTCCTACTATCTTCCTCATTTATATAAATGACTTAAATGAAAACATCCCAAGGAGTGTAAAAAGAAGCATGTTTGCAGACGACCTTTCACTAATCAGCACAGAGGAATATATTGGTACCTCAAAATTTCGTCTTCAAGAAACACTTGACAAGCTCGGCAAATGGTCCAAAAACTGGGGCTTATCCATCAATACCAAGAAAACAACTTATTCAATCTTCACCTTATCAACTAAACATCAAAAAATGAAACTTACCCTAGAAAACCAAGAGCTAGAAAAAAATGACCACCCCAAATACCTAGGAGTCACTTTTGACACTCGACTTACCTGGAGAAAACAAATAGAAAACACACAAAGTAATGGGATCAAAAGACTTAATCTAATGAGGAAACTGGCAGGAACAGACTGGGGAGCAAATCACCACATCCTGAAAAAAACCTACACCAGCTATGTGAGACCTACGTTAGAATATGGTGCTTCGGCTTGGGGCTCAGCAGCAAAAACAAATATTAGCAAAATTGACAAAGTTCAGAACATTGGATTGAGAATAATGACAGGAGCCATGAAAACAACACCCATAAAAGCTATGGAGGAAATAGCCGCTCTTAGCTCAATAGAAGAAAGAAGAGAATCAAAAATCCTCACTCAATACACAAAGCTAGAGGCACTGGAAAACCATAACCTAAAACAAAAACTCCAGAAACCCAGTCCATCAACCAGACTACAAAGAACAAGTTTCATCAAAGAAGCAAAGAATCTGAAAAAGAAATATGAAATCGAAAATATCATTCCTGAAGCAATAAAAACTCAAAACTTCTCCCCGCCTTGGATCTCCCACTGTCACTTAACCATTATTGACTCAATAGACACCATAGGAAAAAAATCTGACTATGATCTAGAAGAACTTAAGAAAATAACAAACAAACACATTAAGGATCAGTACCCCAGCAACACCTGGATTAGAGTTTTCACAGATGGCTCAGCTGAAGATGCCACAAAAAACGGCGGGGCTGGCATCCTTATTGAATGGCCAAGCGGAGAAAGCCTGGAAAAGGCAATAGCCACAGGCAGCCTATCCGACAATTTTAGGGCAGAAAAAGAAGCTTTAGAACACGCAGCAAACCTCCTGTCAGAACACCCTGAATCACCGAATAGTCAGATTGTATTTCTTACAGATGCCAAATCAGTCCTGCAATCCCTACAAAATCCGGAGTCCTATATTCAAACACTTATGACAGCACTAGAGAGGCTAAAAAATACCTGCAGCAGAATTGTGCTGCAGTGGATCCCGGGCCACTGCCAGATCCAGGGTAACGAGATCGCAGACCAACTGGCAAAAATTGGGGAAAAGAAACCACAACCGGAAATTTCGCTACACCCAAAAGAAATAAAAAGAATAATTAAAAGCAAACAAACGCAAATGTGGTCTGTCACACACCCTCACTACATTAAAGACGACGGCTATTACAATTTAACACGAAAACAACAATACACAATCTTTCGACTCAGAACAGGCCACAACAGACTAAATCAACACATGCACAAAAAACTGAAGGTTGGGTGTAGCGAAATGTGCCCTTGTGGCAAGGCCCCGGAAAACACAGAGCACGTACTCCAGGAATGTACTCTGTATAGCCAGGCAAGAGGCAGACACTGGCCCCAGCCCACCCCACTCAGGGAAAAATTATATGGGACACCTGACAAATTGGAAACCACAGTCCGGTTTGCCCACGAAGTTGGACTTGTTGTCTGAATCCTCCACCATATTCAAAAATTAAGAACGAAGAAGAAGAAGAAGAAAATACTTTAAAAAATAAGTAATTTAAAAGATGAAACGGCCTCAGACATAGCGGCCCTGTCAAAGTAGCCCCGACTTTTAGGCTCCTGTCCAATTGGTTCCAGTCATGTTGACTCCCGACATATGGGCTTTTGACAAATAATTTGTGTGACCACATTTGGTATTGAAGTAACCATTTTATCCAACCCGCCAGCCATACACAGTGCCTACTACCACTTCTACCATGACCTTGCCCGAATAAAAACTCTTCCATGAACCCACCGCAATTTATAAACGAATCGAGATCTTGACAGAAACATTTTTAATGTAGACGTTTTATTGAAACCCGTGAAGATCTGTTGCTAGAAAGCGAGTACATAGGTTTAAATGTATGATATGCATGGTGTTTACATCTCGCAACACACTGTCTACTTGATAAACTACGTTTAAACAATGTAACATTTACATTTAAAAAAGGGAGCCCATATTACCTTATAATGTATACATGTGTTGGCTAAGCTAACTCTGAAAACAATGGAACGGCTCATATCCAAATAGACCGATTTGCTGGCAGAATTCAGACTCAACCGACACCGTATTGTCAGTGACCCTTTAGTCGGGAGCCTAAATGACCGACGTCCTATACGGTGTGAGCCTTATTAACGGTAGCCATTATGACGAGAGTTTATTTTTTCTGTAGCCTAAATGACGGGAGGCTCTTTAGTAGGGGCCGTTTTAACACAGCACGAGATTAAAGGCATTCTACTTTTACATTTCTTTTATATATGTCTGGATTGTTTTCTGTCAAAACAAAGCCAACTTATAATAATAGCAAATTTAAAATATATTTTTATAAAATGTGAATTTATTACGATATTTGTATTCATAATTCAGTTTTGCTCAACATAGCTTTTCAGAAAATGTTTAGACATTTTTTTTTTAAATTAATAAATACCTTGACAGTTTCTTTCATCTTCTACTCCCTTGGAGCGGGGTGTAGAAATCTCTGTACAATGTATTCTAGGAAATTGATTTTTGTGTCGTTAGAATTAAATTCTGCAAAAAAATAAAATAATAAAAACCTTTTTAAAAACACAATTCGTATATATTTCAATATTTCAAAGCAATTAGATAACTTCATGAACTTGCGAAGTAAATTGTATTTCACCAGAACTGCGAAAAACATTGAATCAATAGGAAGACTAGTATTACGTGCTATATGCGAGTCAACGTGAATTCATTGATTTTTACGTGAAATATTTTAACAACGGTAGTTTGAAAAATATGTTCAACTGTGGAAATACAGCTAGCCACTGCCTTATAAACCACATATATATATATATATATATATATATATATATATATATATATATATATATATATATATATATATATATATAGGCATACATATATATATATATATATATATATATATATATATATATATATATATATATATATATATATATATATATATATATATATATATATATATATATATATATATATATATATATATATATATATATATAAGGACTTGAATGTCTTAAAGTTGAATTCGAAGAAAGAGAAGAAACACATGAATAATCACTGAGGTAATATAAGCTGTTAAGATAATTGTGTTCCGAAATATTTCCTCCTCAATATAAAAGACGTATGCTATCGCAGTTACAAACTCCAAATATAAAACACATTTAAACGTATTAATTTTTAGCAAGCGTGATCATTACAACAAACTAAAACTCCCGAATGTTGAATAGAAATTACACCACAAAGTTTACCTTAGCTTACCTGTGTAGCTGCGACCCAGGACTCCACCTGTCCGTGAAGTCTGTCATGTGTATCAGGATCCACCGACTAGTCACCCCTCCGGCGCAGCGGCGATTGCGACACCCGTTCCTTCCGCGTGAACTCTTTTGTGTTGTTTAACGACGGGCTGTATGTATAGATTATTGCGCACGAGTGGGTTAACTTCATTGGCTTAATTTAACAATACATGAGTCGTTTTATACCACGCCTGCGTAAATAATTCAACACTGGTTGTGACTATGTTTAAATCGTTAGCAGCAAATTAAAACAATTTTATGGTCGATCGACGAATTATTTTGCGAGTTGATTATTTTTTATACGTCAGCTTACAGGCATGCCGTTTTATAGCTATTTATATCACACTACAGTGCCTTATTATCATTTTATAAACCTCCCCAGCGCGTTATCTTTTGTGTATTTTTAAACGTGTGACCTTGTTTTCTTTAAGTGAGATATTTAAATGCAACAAAGCCGGCGCGTTACTTCTTAGATCGTAGATTTGTCCACACCACCGCCCACACGCCCCCTACTGTGTACGTTATAATCCATCCGAGACGTATCGGTACAGAACCCTCTGTGACCACCCAGGTGTTAGGGGCGTCACGGGATTTAAGGGTTACAATACCGAAGGGGCGCCAGGTGCAACCTCTTGTTCGGTTTAGTTATCAATGCAGAAGCCCGAAGTGCTCCTTGTGTGAAGCACTCCTTAAAACGATTATATGCGCCTTAAGGCTTCTAGGACGCTGTATGTCATACGACCGCCGGGGCCGCCCCTGTTGCAGTTTGACAGCTTGTTTGGGACGCTTAATCAACAGGCCCCCTGTTCTTAGGAAGCCGCCTGTAAACCGTACTCTAGTGCCGGGGCCGTGAATGACTACCCTCGTTTAATTTATTCACTGATTATTGTAGACCACCTAGTAGTGCCTATCTTTAGGTGGCACGGCGTGGCCTTGCAAAAGAGCGCTTGACTACCAATCCGAAAGACTCGAGTAAAACATCGAATACGGGTTCAAATAAACATCTCTGAGTTCACCCAGCTATAATGGGTACTTAACTCCCGATATGGAAATAAAGGCGGCTGAGCATGGTGCTTACCACACTATCCCATCTTATGTCGAAGTCAAAAACATATGAAGTCTACCTCATATGCTTAATAGATCGCTAATTCTAAGAGGAATCTTCAGTTTGTTTTACTATCTATTGTTACACTTACAATAAATCTACAATGTTTTGAGAATTTTAAATACATAATGCAAGCTAACAAGAATTAATCATAATACTGAGAACTAACAACATATTTTCTTTACTGGCACAAATCTTTATTTCAAGATATTTGAAGTAGTAAAGCAATCTTACATTTTATTTCATTTTTAATTCAAAGCTCTAAAGCTTAACAAAAAATAATTCTAATGTATGGAACTACCAAAACTATGCTCTGACAATAAGTGTAAAACAAAAAGAGATGTAAGTCTATGAGAAAAGGAGAAAAAAAGTCGAAATTTCCTTTAATAATTATCCGTCCCAAGGTTTCACATTTCTATCACTCAATACATTGATTTTAACTGTTTATACAATGAAACGAATCAATAAATCAATTATCGGGTTCACAGCAAACGCGTTTGAAGTGCGATAAACTCTTTGAGAGAATAATGGAGCAGATGCAACAACTGATATTTTGCAGTTAATTACTTAATTATTTATCTCTCATTTAACGCCCACTTTATCTTTACAGTTTCGCTAGTGTCGCAGACACAACGACGTCTAGTAGAGAGGCTTGTATGTAATGTTTTCACTTGAAAACAAGATCATTTTACATCAAGTACGCTATCAAAAGTTAATTATGTAGTGACTTGTAAATAGTTGTTTAATTACTTGTGATATAACAAGTTGAAAAAGCAAAATTACTTTTAGTATTATACCCCCCCCCCCCCCCAACCTCCAATCTCAGTTTGTATTAAAGTACAATCTATTACTAATTCAAATACATTTTTAGTTAAGGTTTGCGATTTCCATCATTTTTAAGCTGATGTAACACCCTCTGCAAAACCATTATCCTTCACTTTGAAAGAGACCTCGTGACATTGTTTTACTACATGTTTTCTTATTGTAGAGAACACACTGATGAACCTGTAAAGCGAATTAAGTGCGTCGCACAAGTTATAAGGAAAACACCGCAAATGGTTTATAACATGTTTAATAAACCTTCAACACTATCTAAGCACAGAGAACCACAGTTAAAAAAAATTACAACAAAAGGAAACACAAAACTTATAATAAGGTGGTTACTATATAGAACTAAAGTACACTATTAGGTATATGTATATTGTTAATGATAAGCCTCAAACAACGCTGACACACCTCTAATACACCCGTGCAAAACTAGTACAAACCCCGCTGCTCATTCGGTTTGTGACCCCTAGACATTATGTTAGGGTTAAACCCTCTGCACTGACTCACACCTTAGTCCTAAACTTAACCTTCCTTGTGGTAATAACAAATTGCTTTTAATACTTAATATGTAAAGAGTGTATGCTTATATATATATATATATATATATATATATATATATATATATATATATATATATATATATATATATATATATATATATATACATATATACATATATATATATATATATATATATATATATATATATATATATAATTCTCTTCTTGGAGACCCTAGAAAACACCAATCTGTAAGCGCGCTCCCTACCACCCCCACCCCTACATGGTCTGGCGAGCTGTGGTTCACGCTAAATGTTTACACTCGTAGAGCCGGGTTAGGGACGGCTATTAGGGGCAGATAATTTAGTTTGAAACGATTTTAAATTTAGGGGAGGTAACTAAGAGGAGGCTGCTTTCACGGTGGGGGGGGGGGGGGGGTTGGGGTTGGGGAAAGGAGGGGGTGGGGGTTATCATCCTTAACGAGATACTGATAGTGTTTTAAAGCAAATATATTCAGGCGCATCAGTGGTACAGTCGAATTCACAAATTATGAATTATTGAACAGTAGAAAATAAAACAACTAAATAACGGCGTATGATACGCTCGTATATATATAATTATCTACGTGGACACCACCACGCACGCAAGCCGAATCTCTAACCCTCTTTCCGCCCCTTCCCTCGCTCTCCAGGCATTAGCAACAGACCACATCCCTATCACCCACACCCCCACCAGTCTGTTGAGCTGTGGTTTATGCCGAATGTTTACAATCGTAGAGCCGGGTCGAATTAGTGACGGTTATTAGGGGCAGATAATTTAGTTTTTAAACGATTTGAAACTAAACTGAGCTAACAAGTTCTGCTTGATCTTTTCAATTCCTTCCGTAAACTGTTGTCACGGACGGCTGCTTTCACAAGGGCGGGGGTGGGGTTGTGGGGGTGGGGGGAGTGAGGGGGTGATAATCGTCCTTCACCAGCTACTGATATTGTTTTAGTGCAAAGTATTTTCAGTTGCAGCATTGGTAGTGTCGAATTCACGAACTATGAATTACAGAAAAGTAGAAAATAAAATAACTAAATAGCGGCGTATGTTACGCTGCGGGCAGGTTCGTCTAATATATAAAGCTCAAATAGATTATGTGGCTCGGTATCTGTGTATGTGGCAGCGGACGGACCCGTGGCAGACATGCTTATAGTAAAAAACTCGACTTGATTTCCACAGGGTAATTTTGTTAAATTATAATAAATGATTAAAACAAAATAATATGGATGGTTTTGTAAAAAAGTTTGATTTTCCTAACTTACCATTTTAATTAACATCACGTGGAATAAATAAAGTCAAAAAAATATATCACAAAAATTTAAAAAGTGAACAACTAGCTTCTTTTCATCCTTTTAGTATCAATTATTTTCCTTAATACATCACGAAAAAAACAACTTCCCTTTAAAAAAAATTACATCGAAAAAAAAAAACAATACTTTTTTTTAAACATAATTAGCATGGATTAATAAAGTGCAATATGGTAGGTAGAACGCGGATATTTGACAGTGCCTTTTATTTATTTGATACACTGAACGTACTGTATACGAATATGTTAGAAGAAATGTATAGAAGCCGCTCCTTAATGTCTTATACGATTACTTCTATCTTTCCGTTTGTGGAAAAGCTTGTGGGTAAAATAGTCGTTCACAAAATTGATTCAGGCGCGTTCGTTAAGTGTTCGATTTTTTCGCCATGGGCTATCGTGTGAGCACTATGCGTTTATGTTTACATTTACGTATGTATTTGTGTTATGCGTTATTGATTGCGTTTACGCTTACTCTTTTGTTTGCGTTTGTATTTGTGTTTGTGACTGTGTTTGTGTTTTTGTTTTTGTTTGTATTTGCTTTTATAGTTGTGTTGGTTTTTGCGTTTTTGTTCCTGTTTACGTTTACGTTTGTGTTTGCGCTTGCTTTTGTGTTTGAGTTTGGGTTTATGTTTGGTTTTGTTTACTTTTGTTTTTGAGTTTGTGCTTTGATTTAGTTGGTTGTGGTTAGGGTTGTGGTTAGGGTTAATTAAAAAAGTAATATATTTTCTAACCCGGGCGATTTCGGGTATATGTTGCTTACTAAACAAGCAAGTTATTGTCCTTTACAGATATGTTTTTCACAGAGGCCAGTGCGTTGCCTGGCCGAGACGACTTGCATTTTATAATACATACATATATACACATATATACATATAATTAAACCACTTTAAAAATCTGCAAAAATATTTCTGAAAATCAGTAATATATGACAATGGTCCAAAATGAAAAGTATTTACAAAATCATTGCAGTTAAGATTTTCTTCATCTCTTTAATGCACATATTTCCGTGTAGCATATATACATATTTCCTTACTCGAAAAACGAAAGTATCATTTATAATTTAGGGCTCTATATCTCGATTTGTATCTGGTCACTTAAGACAACGTACTATGGTAAAACTTCACATCTAATGTTTAAAAAACCACACAAAGATATCATATCGAAGTATTTTAAAATACTAGTTAATTGTCCCGTTTAGGAAAAAAATACAACGACCGTTAAAAATCACACAAGTACACTATAGCATAAAAAATGATATAAAATGTTTGTTGAATTTAAAATCTAAATAATAGTTTAACAGTTACTGTAACTGTGACTAATAATTTAGCCGAAGAGAAGTTTTAACATAGAGTAAAAAAAAAACCAAACCACGAAATGTAGGCCTAACTAACAACTGAACTTTAGGTGGCACCGGAACTTTTTAAAAAAAACTGGAACTCAATCTTTTACCGGTTGCAAATTTGACCGAATGGGGAGCTTTACATGTTACGGGAAATAGTGCATGCCTTTTATTGTACTATTTTAAAATTACATGAGCGCTCTTTTTTAAAATGTATACTTATCAGAGTAATTTAAAAAAATGACGTTTTTAAAATGATTATTTAGATATGAACATTAACAATATTATGTTTACTAGATCGAAATGGGTTAAAACAAGTCTTATAAAAATTAGGATTACTATTATTGGGTTATAATATGAACATTGACCTGGTCTGACAAGTATTATGACGAAGTTTAGGCTGCAAACTCAAAGTATGGGACGGATGAAACAGGTAAGGCTTATGAAGACCTACAACTTTTAATCTACATGTGTGCTAATCTTTTCTGGATATGTGTCTGACCACCAGTACAATAACATCGATGATGAGGTGTAGGAGCTCAAACAGGCTCAAGAGAGACAACCCGATCCACAGTCCGATGGATCCACCAACATCAGACAACACCTGTATTACCTGGAATTTCAAGTCAACAATAAAACAATGATTAACGTGTTTTTTTTAAAAAAAAAACGACAGTTTTGACATAATTTAAATTAAAAGCATGTTCTTCTTCTTATCATATGTGCCATAATAAATAACATATGGCACCTTTAAGGGCGAATAGAGTATCTGTGGTCAAATCTATTTAATTTGATCATTTTGTTCGAATAAAACAAAGACAATAAATGAATAGGAAACCAATACCTCGTAGTCAGGTTGTTCAGTTATTTTCTCATAATTCAAATCCTCAAAATAAATGTTAAGCTTCAGAAAGTCATACCTGTAAAGTATTGCTTCTTTTTATACTTGTAAATTATAATTATCATGCTAATGTTTTTTGCATTGTTAAACTTAATAATAAAGCGCTAGACAATCACAACTTGCACTACAAGCTTATAAACATTTGAGGTCAGACGCACAATTCAATTACCACGTGTTACGTTAAATGCATACGGATTTAGAAAAAAAGAGAACATTTAAAAAAAAAACAATTTTTCTATATACACAATTTTAGTAATGGAGCGAAATGCTGCGTTATATAAATGTAAACAAAATTAAATTATATATTATGTACAGGGGCGTAGCGAGGGGGGGGGGGGCGGGGGGTGCGGACCGCACCGGGTGACACCATTTAGGGGGGTGACACCAAGGCAAAAAATAGCAAAATATATAGAGAAAAACTCGAGGGGGGGGGGGGTGCAAATCGAAAGTTTGAGGGGGGGGGTGCAAATCGAAAATTTGAAAGTTTGTCCCTGGGAAGGGTCTCTATGCCTCTGGGGGGGGGGTGACACCATTAAGTGCCGCACCGGGTGACACCCGACCTCGCTACGCCACTGATTATGTATTGCTACAGATGGACATTGTCAACATTTTCTCTGAATACACATAACCCTACATAATATGTGTCTACTACATATTGAGTACTAAAGTCTATTGATATGAAAATAGACAAAAAAGTAGCCTACTGAAACACTGCTACAAATGGATAGTGCTAAAATGTATTTTCATCTGAATCGGTATACCACAGTTTTAATAGTGGTTTTGACCAATGACAAAAGAGAAACAGCACGTTGTTGCAGTGAAGTGTAAGGTTTAAAAAAAAAACCTGAATATAAGTCATCTTTAAATTGTACTCAATTAGTACTCAATATGTAGTATACACATATTATGTAGGGCTATGTGTATTCAGAGAAAATGTTGACAATGTCCATCTGTAGTAATACATAATATATAATGGTGAATTTTCACTTTAGGTAAAAACAAACTCTAAGATGTAAAAAAGTATACATTTAATACTTACGACCAATATAGTACATGTATTTTTGTAAATATCAGAATTATTTTACATAAATCAATCCAGATACTCATTTCAGCTAACCGGGCCAGAACCAGTGAAATATATAGAAGCAGAATTGCAATAAATCACCAACCGCTTTCAAGTTTAAATTATTTCAAATGCATTACTTACGTATATACAAAACTTCTGTTTAGCAGTATAGGACATTCAGTCAGGTTTTTTGTTTTACACATGGTGTCTATCAAAAATTTCTGCAATAATAAAACACATTACATCATAGAGAAAAGACTAGGTTTTATAACTACAGCGATTAAAGACTATAAATCATACGTTTAACCTTAGTATTGGCACACATTATGTATATATTTGTAATAAAGAAATCACATTTTCTTTTGGTTTTTTTTTTGTAATACAAAAAAATTAAAATGTTTAACTCAAACAAAACTCACTGCTGTTTTATAATTTGGCCAATATCTCGAGGACACGCTTTTTTCATAAGCCTTTTCACTTTAAAATAGAAATGCATTTATTACATGGCGAAACATAAATAAATATCTAAACAATTAAACAGTCCATTTATTCATTATCAAACATCAAACATTCATATATATATATATATATATATATATATATATATATATATATATATATATATATATATATATATATATATATATCCCAACGGATCTTTACCTGTGTTTGGCCCCATCGAGGAGGCAGGTGGCCAGCGCTTGAATAGCCGGCCAAGTAATTAAAATGAAAAGCGGAGGCATGTTCATGCACTGGCAAGTATAGGCCGTGAGAGTCTGGGGGTTTTGACGCAGTTGACGGCCACACCACGGATTAGTTTCCACGCTGTGGGCGTGGCAGAATTGGAGTCTTCGGGACTCGGCTATTAACGTGGCCAAAAGGCCCGTGATTTACGGCTGGGAAAGCCATCCAGATCGAACGGGGCCGAGTGGACCGTCATGGACGGAGCTGACCTAGGGAAAGGCTAATTAAAATTGTTCCCACGGTGAAGAACGGGGGACGAGTACTTTAGGAGGGTAGACCGGACACTCGAGGGGGGGGGCAGACACTCGGACACACATTCGGACACACACTCGGAGACGGACGGACTCGTCTCGGATCGTTAGGTTTAGAGGAGACAGACATGGGTCGTCTCTGTGAGCTAGTGGAAAGCCACGACATGTATTAGACCTAGGCTAGCCTTGACAGTTAGGGACAAGTAGGGCAGTCGAATTAAGGACTTTAGTTGTTGTAGATAGTTGTGTATTTTTCCTATTGTGTTCCATGTGGTGGCGGGTTTAACGTTAAGTATTGTAACTTGTGGCATTAAATAGGAATCACTTAAATTGGCATTTATTTATTTTTATTTTCTTCTTCTTGTTTACGATTCCCTGACTAATTCGAAAGGGTTAGAGAAGGGGGTCGTAACAATATATATATATATATATATATATATATATATATATATATATATATATATATATATATATATATATATATATATATACTACTGTCAAGGATCCAAAAGTCCGCCGTATACATACATACAGAGCCACAGAATCCGTTTTAGCGGATTTTTGTCTGAGATATTCTGTCTGAGATCATTTGTCCTGTCACCATATATATATATATATATATATATATATATATATATATATATATATATATATATATATATATATATATATATATATATATATATATATACATATATGTAACAATAATTTTAAAATATATAAACGAACGTTATGATAACAACCTTCTATAAATGCACCTAAACGAAATACAATAATTACCTATTCATATAATTACAAAGAAAGTGTAAGTCGCCATTAAAGTGCTAACCAAATACACAACGTTATATAAGAGATAGATTGCCCATCGTACGTTGATCCGATTTCAGAAGAATGGAAATTCAAAGAAGTTTGTTATGATAAACTTTAACTGAAGTCGGAACTTTAAACCAGACCGGAACTAAAACCAGATCGGTATTTATAAACAAGAAGTTAACTGAAATATGAACTTTAACCTGAAGTGAGGCTGAACCATTACAGTGACCAAAGCATTAATCTAATTAAAAATAAATAAATCGGTTTTCGATCTATGAAGGACGGAGAGACAGAGCAGCACGTGTAAGGTAAATTGTTTTATGAATCAAATGCATCAAGCGTATAAAATTACAAGCACAATTTTACCTGCAAGGACTTGAGCAGTCACAACTTGTGTCATTATTAGAAACAACCGAATATATTTCTCTAACACACTGCTGCTCTAAAGTGAAAGAAAAATATACAATTTTACAATTTTCATAAAAACTTGACGACTAAATTCTGAAAAGTCAAATCGGGAACAACCATACAGTTTTACTTGATCAACAAAGCTACTGCTCTTAATGAACGTGTACGTTTTAACATAATACAGAATAACACGTATAATTTTTCGATAATAGGAAAATCTGTGTTCATATCGTCTATTTATATTAGAGAAATTATCCATTTTCAAACCACTGCAATGAAAGCATTTGTCAACATTTTAAACGTTCGGGGGGGGGGGGGGGGTCGGTACACTTTCTTCCGAAGAGATGCCTGGAAGAAACTCTGAACATACGTATAATCTACCTGTTTGAGTAGTGCAGGGACCGAGAGTGTCCGGATACTTTATGACGTCATTCATCTCCAGGTTACTTATGTCGTAACAGTTACAGGTAGCCCTGATCTTGTCTACCTGGCAGATCTTCTGGCACAGCTAGGACGAGTCAAAGGAAATTATATTTTTAGACGTCACTAGGTCAAACATGCAGTTATTGGTCTATGGAACAGTAAAAAATGAGATAACTGCCATTAAATGGTCTGAAATTCATAGCACATTTTACTAAACGTTCATGAGTAGCAAATATTATAATGGTCAACGTGTGATATTATTCAAAATTGCTACCATCTGTATTAAATATTTGACATGCAATGTATAAATATTCTTATAACGTACGTTTCTTCTAAATTTGAACCCGTATTTGCCATAAAATTCAGTATCATCATTGCATTTGCCATATGGTAAACCAAGACGTTGAATTGATAACTGTTGAAGAAAGATTGATGATTTCTTGTTTCTTTTTTAATTATTTTAGATATATGCGTAACTAGTTGTATTTTAATGTATACAATGCTCTAGTTTTATGAAATGTATAATCCATAAGTAAATTTACGAAAATGCATTTAATAGTGTATCGTAGTAACCCTTACAAAAGATCCCGTTACATTAAATACAAGTTATTTTTCTACTGTCATTTTTAAAAAACCGAACAATTTATTTTAGTAATTAGATAATGTTTAAAAAACGTTATATTTCTACATCTAAACATGTTTAACATTTTTACTTTTACAACAAAAATGTTAAGCGATTTTAAAATAATTAACTAAAGTGACACACCTGTTTTAATCCTATCAGAGTTTGAGCCCCTGATGCTATAGCAATCCCTTCTTCGTCAGGGAAAGGAAATGTCCCCTGCTCGTGTATCACCACCTGAGCCCCCTCACCACTGGTGATACCTGGTAGGTATTCATCCGTCTCTAGGAATAAAGTTAGCTCCAGCCCTACACAAAAAAAAAAAGAAAATAAATATCAATTAACATGATTAATATATTAAAAGAAACTCTAATCCCGTACACTGACATCAAGCATATGTGTACTAACAGGACGAAACGGGTTAAACTTATTAGGGGGGCGGGGGGGGTAAAGCAGTTAATTTCCTTTTTACAATTCAGATAAAGAGGTTCACTATTTAAATAACAAACTTGAAGGTGGTGTAATAAAAAAAAGGAAACCAACTTCCCATCAACGTTTTTAACTTAATATGTTATGTCAATATTTTTTTTTGTTGATAACTTGCCACTCGTTTATATACATCTTTTTGTTAAATCCTGTCTCTCTGAATTGCTTGACTGTTTGCCAACATACCTCCACTTGGACCACTACTTTTGACGGTTAACATGTCGTTCTGTAATGTGTAGCAGTTCCCATAAGTTGCCGAGTATCTTTGTATAAAATCTCTGTGAAAGCGAACAAGAGGTAGACGTTACAGGAGGTGATGTCTAATGTGTTACTTCTGTTCTAATTAGGGCTATTGCAGATGTTATGTTAATTGCATATAATAATTTGATTGTTGTCGCTAAATATTTTGGTGATGAAGATAATGAAACTCCAAAATATCTAGTGAGTTAGTGATGTCAATAGTAAAAGTTCTAACCACCTACTTTGCCTCACAGATCCTCTCTGCAAATGTGCATCTATACAACATACTGTTTATCTCGTGGCCGATCATAGCTCTCGTGGATCTTTAGACGGACAAGCGGGTCATTAATTAGAAAAAAATACGTAGGAAAATATACCGCATCTGACAAATATTCTCATAGCATGCGGCAACAGCATGTACTGCAGTAACAAAAGCAGATTATCGAAGTTTACAAAAGTATGTGGACATTTATAATTTAGAGCACTAAGCACATAACTCATAACGGACATAATCTCAATTTGCAAGCCGTTAATACGAAAATCAAAGTCGATCTCTTTCAAAAAGAATAGTATGGTTTATTTTATACAATACCAACACTTGAATTCAACAGTTAATTCATTAAATAGATATATTACAAAACAAATATCTCTATAGGTCATTCCTTATTTTACCTGGACACTTAAAAGACCTAGCTGGAAATAAAACATAGATCTAACACGATGAAAGATTAGTACATTTTGTGGTTTAAGTTACATAATGCACCTAAATTTACTAAAACTTACTGGTTAAGTTTGCTGAACTCTGAGAAGAACTTCTCCAGATTTGCCGAGAAATTTGACTTTTTAGCTGTTTGTTCCCATGTCTTAGGAATCTCATTCTTTATTGAACAAAACAACACGATTTTTTAAATATGTTTATGAGGATTTCAATGTAATCGATATTGTATTTATAAGATAATTTATATACCAATTTATATTTTTTATATTTTAATCAACTTCTGAAACTAATTCTGAAAAATTATTTTAAAATAGATAAAAACGGTCGTGATCTTTAAATAAACTTACAACAAATGTATGACTATAAAAACGAATTAACATATACACGCAGTAATTCAAAACTTGTTTTGATAGTTAATCGTGCTGTTAATGCCATTTAATGTATTTTATTAGATTAAATTCCTAGTAATGAATATTATTATCAATGATTTATTACCGTGTCAGCTGCGTAAGATGGCGTAGACCTGTAACACAAAGTCTATGCAGTATTACACATATTTTACAAACAAGTTATCGCTGCACACTTAAAATACATATAATAAAACGTCAAATTATAAATCTAAATAACAATCAATTAAATCTGAAATGTTTCTCTGATATGCAAAGGTTAAGTGTTGCCGTTTGTATGCGCCGCTTCAGATCATACCAATCAGATGAGTATTGTACAGTATTGCACCGACAGTGCTACAGCAACTAAACTTTAAAAAAAGCATATCACGTGTATACAAGTTCTACGTATTTAGAAATTAATGATAGTAACAATTATCTTGATAGTAAGATACTTATGTAATTGTGAATAAATATTTTGCCTGTCGGTTGTGTTATCGTTATCCGAAGGATCTTCAGTGGTAGAGAGGTCTTCCGTGCTGGTGTCAACATTGTTATTTGTGGGATCTTCCAGCCACATGTTTTCTAGGATATTCTGCATCTCCTGACTAACATACGCTCCCTGGATTATCACATCAAATATGTGAATAACATGGAAAAAAAATGGAGAGTAAATTCAAAATATGTTTTTAAGGAATAAGTTTAACTTGACAGTATAGAAGTCATGCCTAAAAGTGAGCGATCGCATGATCTTTCAAGATATTACGCTACACAATGTGTAATCAGATTTTGTACACACTTTTTTATAATTAAGTGAAATGCCTTACTGCTTTGTTTATACTAGCCGTTGGTACCCGTTACACGAGAATTATCGGTCTATATATTTTTAATGGTATACATTTTTTAGAAGAATATTTTATAAAATATGTATTGGTCAAACCACAATGTGCTTAACTACAGGTGTAACGATATTATTGACAAAGCAAAGAAATAATTAAATAGCTAAAAGTCCGACACATTAAAAATAACATTGGCTACTAATACCTATTAGAAAAAATAATACCAAATTATATACATAATTAGTCAACACAACACCTTATTAAATGCATACATTATGTTGTTTTTAAGTAATTTGTATTAGTTTAACCGATAAAATTGTATAGATTTTTAGCGTCGTCTTGATGAGTAGATCTATAGATCTAGATCTAAATCAAATTTGAATGAAGTAGTTCCTTTCTTTATGTTCTAAAATAGAAAGATTCACTTATAAAAAATAATAGTTTGACTTGGTGTATCTCGATCCCGCACCATCTGCGTGGTATTATGTACACTATCATCTCAGCTATTTAGGCACCTAATACTATATGGAGAATGAAAGATTTATTTTAAAAACTTTAGGCCGGAAAAATTGTATTTAATTTTTTTTTCTAAACTCGGCAGATGACGTCATTAGTTAATGTATAAACATTAGTGACTTCATTGTTTCATGGGTTTTTTTTCAGAACTATAAACACTTTTCCTGTTGCAAAATTAAAACTGTTTTTCCACATTCGAATATGCCTTTATTTTCTATTTTTCTTCTTTAAATAAAATGTTGGTTATACATTTAAAACATCTACCATATTATTTTCAACAAAAGTCCGCATCAAGTTCTCCATATATCGCTGAAGATTCTGATGTGATATCCAGCGAAAATATTTAGCGGACAGAGAGAGAGAGAGAGAGAGAGAGAGAGAGAGAGAGAGAGACAGAGAGAGACAGAGAAGTGCACACATGGGCTTTATATATTAGGATACACGTTAAACAAATAGACTTGGCTTCGTGCAATATCAAAAGCTAGAAACTCTAACCCGAATATTCTAGTGCTAATTTTAATGTTTTATTGCGTAATGTTATGCTGGTGGATTCTCGATAAACAGTCAAAAGAGAAACAAAATTATAAATTACAATCACGTTTTTGTAGACTGCCATTTAGTTATCCTATCATGGAGAAGAAACGCGTGCTGTCTTTTCAACATATTATACTATGTTATGTAGGTAGCGTATGGAACGTTAATGAGTTATGCATATATATATATATATATATACACATGCATATGTATATATAATCAAGACATAAATAATGACAGGTACTTGCCTGTGACCACCTCATAACATTAACATTACAGACAGTAACAGCAGGAAACGGCAGCTCACTAAAGTCCAATTCCACTGAAGTGTGAGTGGGACGTACAAAGAACCTGTTCATTAACCTATGAAACAATGGTAACTGTACGTAAATCAGCCGACTTTTAAAAAAGAAACGCTGCATGTAAAGGTCTACCTCTTAAATGACATCAAATAGCACACTCGCCAATGAAGCGTGCAGTTTTTCAATACGCGATTTGACTTACATGTTAAGATGGAAGGCCATGAACCCCATGGTCGTTAACAGCAGCAACAACCAAATGACTTTGACTTTAGAGTTTTTGGCCGTATTGATCACATTAACGCCGTTCATAGAGGCGATCTCTGCATACTTTACGAACACTTCCCGTAAGTTTTTGCTGAACGATGTATTTCCCTCGTTACTAGAGGCATCTGACCCAGCATCGTTTTCTTTGTTCGGTTTATTGTAAGGCGCAACCTTGAAGATAGTTAAATAAAAATGTCTCAAGAGTCTAGCCTAGTTGAGGACATTTCATTCTCGTTATCAAAGCAAATAGGTAAATCTAGTACTCAATCCTATTATTTATGTTGATCGTTTCGTTTAATGTTAAGCTACGTATTTTATTTTATAAGTATATTTAAATCATAAATACATTAATAAATTAAAAGTATTTCAAAATATATTTTTTTGTAGCTAATCTGACGGGTGACATAATTTCCATTTTTTAAACAAATATTCTTCAGTCTATAATGTGTAAATCGAGTTTGAATCCGAGTTCAAGTAAGAAAAAACTGAGTCCACACAGCTCGTATGGGTACCTAACTGACGTTAAAGAATTCATAGGCGGCTGGGCATAGTGTATAACACACTATCCTTTCATATGCCTAATTCAGAGAAACAGGTGTCTTCTACTTCATTTCCTCAACTGGACGTAAGGTTCGAATCAAATAATTAATTACAGTGTAGACTCTAGTAGTAATTAAGTTAGTAAACAATTAACATGGCTAAAAAGCAACTATATAGATGTGTCTATTGCAATGTTTCAAAATAATTTAAAAGTAGATCAATATCAAAAGAATAGGCAGATTTATATCATCGAATATCAGGTGTTCTACAAAATACCTGAAGTTAAGTGGTTTATTATTACCACGTATTTTACAATAATACTTAATGAATAATACACATTTGTAAAACAAATCAACACTCGTGATTCTATAGAGATTCGATAACATAAAGATCACCATAGATTAAACAATACGTTTATTTTTCAAACGGATTACTAATCATTCAAAACTATCTTTAAAGACAAAAATGTAACTAAAGTTTTAATGAAATATATTCGTTAAATAAATATCTTTTAACGTGCAAGTAATAGTTTTTTTTTGTTACAAAAATTACCTTAATTGTCTTTATCATCTTTGAAAGCTTTGCAAATGTGGTCTTTGTTTCTTGTTTAAATGGGCGAACAGTATCCATTGTTAATGTTTAGTGATCACTCGTTTATTCTATCTATCACGTTGTTGGCAAATGATCCAGCATTGAATACCTTTGAATCTTCTATTAAATGAAGGTTCTTATCAAATCACAAGTCGAAATGGTATTTTTAAAGTAAGTTTCAATTCAAACACAACACGATATAAATGTTGATTTGCATAACATTCAATTGACCTACACGCTAGGGCTGTGGCTTAAAACTGAGCTAGCAGGATACAGAATGCCATCAATAACTGGGTTCATTAGCGTGAAATTAAAACGGTTCAAGTAACCAATCATGTGCGAGAGTGTAGCAGAACTAATTAATCTCAGATGACTGGTCAAGTAGTGACAGAAACGGATGTAGTTTGTTGTTGTTCCGTTGAACATCAAGATGCGGAGATGTTAAAATTACAAAACACTAATGACTTTCAACGAAACAATTATCCGGTTGCGATAATTATTGATATGCGTTTATTACAATTTTAAACTCAGTCTGATACTATCACATCTGATATGCTAGTTAGCAAATCATTCTAGTTATTTAAATGTCATTTTTACAGAAAAATAATTTGTCACGTTTGTAAAATAAATTAATTGTTTTTAAATCAATAGCCCGTGAACACGTGGAAACCAAGGGGGTTGAGGAAGTGTGAGATCACGTGACCTGTGGTCAGTGTAACACTGGGCAGAAGATAGCATGCTGACTAGATTTTATTTTGCTCACACGACATTCGACATGATTTCTGCCCAATAAACATAGGAGTAATAATATCGATTTGCAATAGTAGTCCTACATTCCTACATTTAAATACACATTGTGAGGGTTGATGAATATCCAAGAAATGCACAACACAATTGCAGTTAGATATCACAGTCCTTTATTTCTCTATCCTTCAGTCACCAAATCAACCTGCCTTCTTTCGTGCCCAACCTTCAACTGCCGTCCGCATTCATCCCTACACACCACCTTTCTCCCGCTCACAACACAGCCACTGTCACCCGACCAGTCGCTTCCCTTGTACCCTCGTTCACTCCGTACAACAACATACATGTCAACACACCCGGCCTCGCGTCTCACACATGCTACATACACACCCGCAGTGACCCGTTCCACGTATTCACCTTTCATACACATTACATCACCACACACATAATTATGTGTTATTGCTTTACATTTTTTAAAAACAAAATGGGTTGAACGACCTTATGTCAGACGTCAGAAAGCGGATCATGTTCCCTTTTAACTCACACAGCTCATTAGAGATAAACTATGCTGCGATACATTAATTCTTGTAATAAACGTGTCATTTTTAGAAGAAGTTTTCAACTAGCGTAAAGCTGTAATCATTACTTTTCCTTCTTCGTTCCTTATATGTGACTACATGAAGATCACACAAGTCCAGCTTCGCTAACGAAATGATGCAGTCGTCTCAACTCAACGAGTGCCCCTGACAATTTATCTCTCAGAAGAGTTGTTAGTCCTGACTGTGTCTGTCGATACAAAGTGCAGCCTTGTAAAGCATGATTGCTGTTTCCCTGCGGCGTACCTCTAAGTCGGTGATTTTTTGACAAGTATATACTAGCTTTCTCACCAGTGTATCACGCACATGAAGGGCATGTCGGTCGGGGTGTGAAGTGTGTTCCCAAGCCTGGGTACTTAGCTAATGACTGTCGGATTAGCAAGTTTACTAACTACAAGACTATGTCGTCATCTGATGACTGTCGGATTAGCAAGTTTACTGACTACAAGATTACGTCGTCAACTTATGGCTGTCAGATTAGCAAGTTTACTGACTACAAGATTACGTCGTCATCTGATGACTGTGGTATTAGCAAGTTTACTGACTACATGACTATGTCGTCGCCTGTTTTTAACTTGACTTGATTCGAAAACTATTGTGTACATGACACATCATGACGTATTTTTACCCACCACTACAACGTATAAGGTAGTTAAATATTTCTCCCCAGACTAGCCCAACGTATAAAATGCAATACTTATTGGTGCTGTCTTCTCCTTATTATCACAAACCACCACACAATTGGGTACAACTCAAACTTCTTCGTTTGTAAAATACATGTTCTAATAAAATTTTGTTAAATAACAAAAATAGCTGACTTTACTTTTTTTTAAAATCCAAAGGATTTAGAAAAATATAATAAATATCCCTCTTTGATATCCCGTTTATAAGTAAGTATATAGTTTTAGATATGTGATTTCCAAAAAATGTGAATTTAAAAAAAAATTAATATTAAAAATGTGAATCAACCGTTATCATCAAATATCATAAAACTGATCACTTTGTACATAAAATAATCTGCGTAAAATGTTGTCATTAGATCTCACAATTTCAGAAATGAGACACGTATCGTACCAGTAACTTCTAAGCTAAGGCGGATACTGTAGTCACTTGTCCGTTTATTATCGGGGTTACAACCTCTTACTGTGTCGAATTTCCATCTGACATAAAATATTGATTTGTTTGTTCGTGCACTCATTTATTGGGGAGTAGTGCCATATGATACTGCACGTCGTATCGGTAGTACTACGGATTTAAATAATGTAGCAAGTAATAAATAATCCCGTTAAGAAAGTAAATTGTACACGAACAGTAGGAAACAAGACACTTGATCATTGAGTGAAAACAGAAATCTCGCATTGTAAAGTATGCAGGGGAAATAACCGTAGCAATAATGCGCTTTACCGTCATCAGAGTTGCGCCCATTTTTTATTTCATGATGTGATGTGTTTAAAAAGCTACTTTTTACTCAGTTACTTCTCTTTGACAAATACAGTCATAAATAATCAACGATACATGTGTATGAATATGCAGATCAAAATGTATTAAAAATTATGTAGTTAAAATAAAAAAAATATCATAAAGCTTCAGTACATCACGTGCTTACAACTATCTGTCGTGTGGTCTTGACTAAATTAATACAAAAAGGTATAGTAAAATATCATAGACTTTTACAGATTTTCTTTCAATAAATATACAAAGATTTTACAGCACGTTCATATACAAGATGGCTACATGTAATACGTAATCTACACACTCGTGAAGGTCATGGCCAATTAACCTCTCAGGTGAACCCACGCCACAGGTGGATTCTACAATAGCCCGGGGTCTCAATCAAGCTATCTTTCCATGTGTTACCATAAGGCCTCGGAATAGCAATGGCGTCTCTAAACCGGGTATGTGACGAGGCGAGGTTGGCACTCATTGATTAAACGTTGATTTGGTAGTTTTTTAAAGAAAAAAAATATTTTTAAATGTCTAATTTACTTTAGATTTACTTAAGATTTTAGAAAAATGTTAGTGTTAAGGACAACTTCGTGGCATCAGTGTGTCTGGCTTTCTGTGACGTTGTGTAACAATACAACAAAAATTGTGCTAAATGTATGGCATCATTTGTGTTACACTTCATTTTTAGGTGATCATTGACTTTTTTGAAATCGGTGCAAAACAAATCGATTATAATATACGTCTAACTTTATATAAAATATATACTTTTACATACAATAGTGACATTTAATAATAATCATATAAATAGAAAGACTTGTCAAAAAGCAGCATTAAACAAAGACTCAGGAGTCGGCTTTTAAGTAGCATTATTAAACAGATTAGGGTGTAAATCTTATATACATTTGCTGCTTGGTATTTTTATTATTTTCTTTAAACCAGACAGTATTACATTTGTTTGTACTCTAAATAAATAGATTGTGATTGTTGTTCAATATAATCATGTCTTCATTACATTTTTAATTACAATTTTCTTGTATAATTACATGTTCAACTTTGTTTGTTCGTGATGGTTGACAGATGCGGGCACACATAATTTTCCATACTATCGAGACGATTCATTTTAGAATTCACTTTTAAAATATTAAATGTATATTTTTTTTTCAAATTGTTTATATGTATATATGAGGGTAATATTTATATCATTAGAAAAATACAATTTTATGAAACATCAATTCTTTGAAAATAAAACTAGGTTTGTCGAAATTAATTTCGATAGGCCTTTTAGTTTGTGAAATATATTTATATAATATAAAAATAGGTGTTATAAAATACAAATAAAAGTGCTTATAAGTAGTAAACAAATTATTCCTTAAGTTAAAGTTAAACTTGGAGCGTATTGAAATCCATTGAAGCTCTGGTACGTTTACAAATGTTCTAAATTTTTCTGCACATGTGGGTGGCCACTAGTACAACAACATCAACGATCAGATGTAGGAGCTCAAATAGGCTCAAGAGAGACAAGCCTATCCACAGTCCAATGGTACCACCCACGTCAGAGAACATCTGGATAATCTGTTTTAGAGAAAATTTTGAGACATTAATTATGTAAGATTGAGATTTACATGTGGTAACACGATTTATTCTAAGTAAAATTGAGAAATGACAATCTAATGAAAAAAAATAGTGTATTTTTAACCCATCGCATATAGTTGCAGGATAAATTGAGATATTTTTGGTTGCGAAAACTCCGTCAAGGCAAAGCGAATTTGGGTTTATTATAAAATATAAAGACATAGTTAATTTAATTTCTATGGTTCCAGCAAAGTATGTCTCACGCTAGGGTATTTTATCCTTAATATTATATTATTTTACATTTAAAAAAATAATTTAATTTAAAGACGTCACACGTTGACATGGCTACCATTGTAGGCGAGTTAAGTAATTTTACAGCATACAATTTACATCTAAATAGAAGCAATGTTCTGCTCCCCTGTCGTCAATTGACTTAGTCCTCCTTCTTCCGTGTAGGACCTCAATTTAATGTATAGTCTTCCAATAGGAATGGTCCTGGGCTGTATATTTTGCCGTCTGCCAAGATATCCCAGTATTTTTTAAAGAAAATTCCAGCTCCGTGTTTGCCTTAGTCATCCTCTCCACTGAAGGCCGTACACAAACGTCTGATGTGTCTAGTGTGTTTGTGCTTTCTACATGTGCTCCACTTCTTTCATCTTGTCTATAATGCCATAGGCTCCTGTCTATTCCTTCTGCATAGGTCTCTGTTAGGCTCTCTGTCCTGTCACCTTAATGCCAAGATTTGGCCTGTATATTCTCTGTGCTGATCTTGGAGATGTATCATGTCTCAGCTCCATATTCAAGAGTGGACATGGCAATAGTTTTTTTTATATGTGGCATAACACATGTTGTTTGTTGTAACTACCCGCCCACATGTAAGAAAGTTTAGTTTTAGAAACCTGAGCCAAATCTAAAATGACCCCAATCATCGGAATCACCAGAGAATTATGGCCTTATACTACTTAACAATACTAATTTAATTATGATGATTCTACCATAAAAACTATCATTAAGTTTATACCTCGTAGTCAGGTTGTTCAGATATCCTCTCATAGTTCAAATCTTCAAAATAAATGTTGAGCTTCAGAAAGTCATACCTAAGCGGTTATGTGAATATACATATAAAAAAAGTTACAAAACTTTCATGGGTGAAACTTTTAAATACAAAACAACATGCTTCTTATTATTATGTTGAGGTTCTTAGAGCTAAATGTTGGTAGTTATTCGTATTCATAAATTCGTATAATATGACATTTGTGTTAAATACTATCAATATTAAAGCTAGTATGACTTCATTATGTTTGTTATGATTGTGTGATGTATAAATAAATACACATACAAATAAATACATATAAAAGACATTTGAAAATTTGAATGATTAATTACTTGGTGTTTGGTTGTTATGTGGAATTTTTTTTTTAAATATTTGAAAACATGTATTTGTCATTTAAAGCCAATATATCAATATCAACATATTTTACTTAGTTTCAATCATCTAATGAAGACGAAGGATTTTACAAAAGTACATGATGAATATTTACAGGCTCTCATATATTGCATATGTGATAATACGAAATTAAAAGGGATAAACAGAAAAATGAGTTAAGGTAAATTGAAAGTGTTGGAATCCGTGTGGGGAAATAAC
Source organism: Physella acuta (assembly GCF_028476545.2). Lineage (NCBI taxonomy): Eukaryota > Metazoa > Mollusca > Gastropoda > Physidae > Physella > Physella acuta. Next base: position 437,793 of record NW_026732334.1, read on the forward strand.
TTGTTAAACAGCGAGAATGTTATATATATATATATATATATATATATATATATATATATATATATATATATATATATATATATATATATATATATATATATATATATATATATATATATATATATATATATATATATATATATATATATATATATATATATATATATATATATATATATATATATATATATTCCGACAGGTAAAAAGCTTTTTTGTTAGTTTCATGTCGGTCTGCGACCTCACAAAAATATCAGGGGTGGTCGTTCGATTTTATCAGAAATGTAGATCAAATAAGACGAATTTCACTCACGGTCATTTTTAAACCCTCATTGAGGGCTTAGAGTCTGAACGACAGCTTTTCCATATAGCCTGACAATTTATCGAGGTGTAAGCAATTAGTCAGGTGTACAGAGTAGAAGTTACCTAAAATCTTTGTTGAAATTACCCTGTTCTTCAGATAAATTACAAAGATTGTATAGGGAAATACGACAGGTCAAATTCGATCGATTTAAAGATTTTCCCCAGATATGGATAGTCTGACATCTATATGCGTTTTTCCACTGCCGTACAAAATATCTTTGTGTACAACCTTAAGTTATTTCAAAGGGTTCCTAGGAGGGAATTTTTATTCGCTATATAGCTCAAATTAGGAGAATTTCCCTGGCTGTCACTCAAGCCTTCGACTTGCGAGCAGAGGCTGACCGATAAGGCCGATTCATTTACTCTGGTGTCTAATTGAGCCTCATGTACAGAGCCAAAGTACCGTAAAAGTTGTTTTTCACCAAATTAATAATATTTATATAGGAAAATTCGGACAGGTCAGTTCTAAAGGCGTTCCAAAGTTTTCCCGAAGATGACATAGTTCATTTTTTTTAGTCCCGAGGGTCGATCTACGACCTCAGGAGTTCTGAAGAGATTCCTACAAGGGAATTTTGTTTCGATATATAGCTCAAATAAGGCATCGGTCAGTCGAAGTCAGTTTTGACCCCCTCTTCGATCGTCATCGGCTGCCCGTATTCTATCGGCCCGAGGCATGAGCCAAATTTGAAGCTCTTGCGGCTCCGAGAAGTCCCCATATAATATATATATATATGTATATATATATATATATATATATATATATATATATATATATATATATATATATATATATTTATTTATTTATTTATTTATTTATTTATTTATCGAATCTTTCTTTACATAGATCTAACACAATAGCAATGCATTGTGCAATAAAATGTGAGATAATTGAAAGTTGAATTAAAATTTTAAAATAATATTAATTTTTCCTGTATAAAGTACCTATTTTCCGCTCTATTTTGGTTCATTTGGTAGGTGTTTTTTTTCTACGCGATTCTATTTTAAAAAAAAAATAATATACGAGAAAATTTAAGGTAGATTGCTCCCGTTTTAATTTCCTATAAAATATTTCTTTGTGCATACAGCTTTACGTTTTAACCTACTAAGAAAAAAAACAATATTATCAAAGTAAATATGTATGTGTGATACTTACAGGTAAACATGATGATTACAAACTTCTAAGCTCTTAGTTAAGCAAATTTGCTGAAGCAAAAATTTCTGGAGATATTTTTTTAATAATAAAATATTGGCTATAGCCGTAAATGGGCAAATGATTTTACATTGAAATTATAGTATATCTTACCAAAATATAAAAGCATGATACATTTTTCATAAAAAGTCGAAGTACAAAGTATAGCTTAATGTATAAGAACAATACACTATAACTCACTGCGGTATCTGAGTTTGGCCAAAACCTAGAAGACACACTCTTCACATATTCTAGTTCGCTTTAAATTAAAAAAAAAGCACCCACAGAGATTCGTACTTATAAAACGGCATATAAACACTATAAATAAATGCGTTAAAACATAAAAATTAATAAAATGTTTAAACATTAGTTTTAATTGCTGATATAAACAAAATTCTTATAAATCAAACAAACAATATCATAAAATATTGTTTTACCTGCAAGGACTTGAACAATCACATATTGTATCATCGTTTGAAACATTTGACGAAAGTCGGGTAACGCACTGCAGTTCTGAGGGTAGGAAACATTATTTAACACATTATAAAACAAATATATAAAAAAGTGTATGTTATTACTGAAAGCAAGTTTGATTTTATTTTCACTGTATTTGAAAACTAATTATTTTAATTTTTTTTTTTGAAGAAAAAACCTTTCAAGTTCTAAACGAAATAGGCAAACCATACGACTAAAAGTATTTGCTCGTGATCGCCGAAAAGACTGTTATCTGCTCCTTTTAAGTCCACTCCCTCCCTTCCGCGTAAAAACCAATTACCGCTTATTAAAATTACATATGTATCGGTCGCAAAAGAGAGAAGTAGGCCTATATATGTGTGTGAATGTGTGTTTGTATATATTTAAATAACTATGCAGAGACAGCACAATGCTTTCTTCTTACAAGCATTATTGTATATTTGAATTGTAGTATTTTTCTTTTAAATTAGGTTAAAAATTTATTATTTTGCATTCATATTCTATATTCTTCAACTGTTAGATTCGTATACATCATTTAGGTATTCTTTCCTCGTTTTCCTGTTATTTGTGTAAAAATCAGTATTAATGATTTCAATAATATTTAAACTCGTTTACAACTTGTCAGTGAGAAAATGTGTATATTTTTATACGATGCAATATATGTTTGAAGCATCGAATTTATTTTAAACCTACATATTTTTAGAACAATGCACAACCGGGAAAATGACCTATTATTTTATTATGTTTAGTGGCATACATTGGAAATCTACAAGCCGAATTTCTTAGCGCGTAAATCCTTTTTTAAAAACATAATTTTCTGTGTAACATTTATCTATTTCAAAATTCCCTTTAACAATGTTCAAAATTATTACACTTTGTGTATTGAAACAAATTAATGGTAACCCTATCAAACATGATAGCGACTTCATCGTACCTGATTGATTTGTACAGGGTTTGAGAGTGTCTGGAATCTTCATTACGTCGTTAACTTCCAGGTTACTTGTGTCGTAACAGTTACAGACGGCCCTGACCTTGTTTGCCTGGCAGATCTTCTGGCACAACTGGGAGAATTTAAAGGTAGTTCTATTTTTACACACATTAATAGGTCAAACATTAATGCGACCTTCGTCTAAACAAACATATAAATGTGGAATCTTTGTTAAACTGGAAAGTACTAATGTTTTATCAATCTGTTGTATCAATCTATTTTAATAAATTTAATTAATTTTCACCTGGCAAACTTCAGACACATGGTCAAATTTAAATAATTCAAAACAAAATTTAGGACATGTTAATAAACTACATGTACTTTAATCAAAAAGGATGATCGTCAAAAAGTATGGATATAATAGGTTCTCATTGTATAACATACACAATTAACTATGCAAAACAATTCAGTCCATAGGTTAAAAGTAAGTAAAAAATATAAAAATGCAAACGCGTTACTTAATAATGTATTTGAGAACTTACTTTCTCTTTAAAAAGTATTTGTAAAAATTGTTCAATATTTGACTTACATTTCGTGTAAATTTGACACCGTATTTTCTCTTAAACTCGGTGTCCTGATTGCATTTCCCGTAAGGCCAGTCTAAACGCTCAATAGATAACTTATAAACAAGGTTCATTAATTAGTTATTATGTATTGGACAATACAAATGTAATGTCTATCAATAAGCAATTATTCGTATCTTTAGCTTGAAATGTATATAATGCTTCATAGCAAAAGGAATTTCATAAATGAATATGTAACATGTTAGCTATCATTAATAGCAAAATATTAAAAGCAAAAACCGGAAAAAGTTAAAATTAATTGTTATAAATCACAAACGTGTAGATTAATTTACAAAACTTGAAATTGATACAGTTTTTACATAATGTTATATATTTTAAATGTATATCCGTGTTTGTTTCTATTCATCCTATTTTGTTAACAAAAATGACGTTACAATGATGGTAAGAGAGTTGTCGAAATACTTTACAATTTTTGGCTAACATTTTGATACATTCCGAATAGCGATTAGACTTTAAATTCTAAATATGAATTGTAAAATAGACGTAATCTAAATCTTAACAAAGCGACACACCTGTTTCAATCCTATCAGAGTTTGAGCCGCTGATGCTGCAGCAATCCCTTCCTCGTCAGGGAAAGGGACTGTACCCTGCTCGTGTATCACCACCTGAGCACCTTCACCACTGGTGATACCTGGAAGGTATTTATCCGTCTCTAGGTATACAGTCAGCTCCAGACCTATATAATGAGAGGATATGGACACTGTCATAGCGTAGATCACGGGTTCCCAACCTGGGGGTCGCGACCCCCCTGGGGGTCGCGAAAGGCTTTCTGGTGGGGTCGCCAACTAGTATACTAAACCTTAGTAATGGCAAACAAAACATAAATATTTAGAAGAATATTTGAAATTCGGCTTTACTAACATCACTGGAAATGGAATACAGAAGAAACACTGCGTACTGTCCAAAGTTGTTCTCATCACGAGTTTATCCTAATAATACTATTCAGCGGCTTATAAATGTTAAATTACACATTTTTATTGAAATCAAGCTTTCACCATTGTTTGCTTTTCAAGTTAATAAATCAACAAACGTGAGTTCGTGTTCGCAGTTGCTTTTCTTTGTGAAATATATTCATTCAGAATTTAGCAAAGAAGAGCTGCTATTTTGTGAAGATAGCATGGAGAAAATCAATACGTTTTTTTAAACTGGATGATTAAAATGGGTTAAAACGGTTGTGGATTTTGTACGGATGGTGCGCCATCTATGTTTAGGTCATAATCGGGCTTTCAGAAAACTGCAAAGATTTAGCTCCCTAACCACTGTCCTTGCCATCAAGACTCTATTGATAGTATAAGTCGTAAATTATATTAAATCTGTAGCCTTCAAAGAACTGAGCATAGACATGAATAAAGATCACGATGTTCTGCTTCTACACTACAGTACGCTGGCTGTCAAACGAAATGTTGTGAATCGTGTTTTTGAACTGAAATCTGAAATCAAATTGTTCTTGGAAGTGCAAAGGAAACAAGCCATTTTGGTATACTTAAAACGACATAGAGTGGTTGGAGAGAGTATCATACCTAGCAGATGTGTTCGAACTTTAACATAAGCTTCAGAGAAAATGAACGAATATTATCACTTCGGTGAAAACTAACTGCAGCGCTATTTCTATGAGCTGAAAAAAAGAAGAATCTGCATTGTCGTATTACCCATTCTTTTCTTCCCTTGATGCTGCCAGTTCCCGATGAATTACAAGATGAATTCTTTGATTTGCAGAATGATTTCGCGTAAGATGAAAAACTGAACACACAATTTTGGTGTAGTACTCACCATTCATACCCAAACGAAAAATTGATTGACTTTCCGAGAATAGATTTTCAACACTATTCTCCGATTAATAACACAATTAAGAAATAAATTGAATGACATAGGTTGGCGTTCACAAAAACTTAAACTCAAATGTTTAGTAAATAGCATGCAATTTTACTCATGGTGTTAAACAGTTATCAAGAGTAGTTCATATTGAAAGTCTACAAGAAAATCTTATTTAGTGCTTATTCATTTCCATACTAATTTCAGCTTTTTTAATTCAATGGGGGTCGCGGGTCACTTACTTTTTATAAAAGGGGGTCGCCACTCGAAAAAGTTTAGGAACCACTGGCGTAGATAGATAAAATAAGACTAGACTGGTAAAGTCTAATAAGGACGGTAGACGATTTGGTTCGAGAGTATGTGAGCGTGTTTAATAAAATATTTTTTGCTCGAGCGTGACGCGACAAGTTACCGATGATGTTGGACGCAGGAGTGAAGACAGCTGGGGGTTAGCCGTTGTAGAGAAAGGATGTGTTGTATATTTTTTAGTGCAGTTCTAGCTCGTTTAGTATTAGTATTTGATAATAAAGTTAATTATATTTTATGATCGAAGTTGTTGATATCGTTAACTTAGTGTTGTCGGAAAATAAGAGTGTTTCCGTCCTCATCATATTTTTATAGTTGAAGTGTTAGTTATAGGAGTATTCATCATATAGATACATATAGCAACGTTTACATTTCTCCCCATCAAAGAGACATACACACAGTTCAAGGCTTAAGAGAAAAACAAGTCACACAACACGACGCACGTTCGTTGACAGATTTATGCTTGTTTAGAAATTTGCTTAATGAGTTATTCGTTTTTAGAAGACATTTTGTGTTTATGTATGGCCTAATGTGTGGCCTTATTGTCAACCACGAAATAAATAGGGGAAGACAATTAATGCAAATATTTTAAGTCGTAACAGAAGCTGTGTTAACTTATTTTTCAAACATATTTCTAAATAAATGATATTTCACTCGGGGGTGCGAGGAGCCGGTAGCCTCACTGATGATTGTAAGTAACACTGCAGCCACCGATTGGATCAATACTGTATAGGGCTTAGAAAAATAATATTCTTAAAGTTAATATCACAAAACCACATTACATGAGATGATAATGTAAACTTCTAAAGAAAAATATTTAAAAATAAATAAGGGAAACGGCAACATAATTTGAAAATACATAAAAAATATACGACATTGAAAATTGGGCGCAGAAGCCAAAAACTAATTGCCCGTAGAGTTTCGGTAACCTGCAAATTATCGGATACAGAACAATTCTAAACCTCGGTAAATGTCACATATTTTATACTTATTTACCTCCATCTGGTCCACTTCTATTAGCGTAAAACGTTTTCTTCTGTAGTGTGTAGCAGTTGCCATATTTTGCCGAGAATGATCGTTTAAAATCTCTGTAATACAATCGCCATATTAAAAGCATATGTAATCTCTTGTAGCCTAAATATCTCAAAGTCTGTTCTTTAAGTTGTTAATGTTACAGTGTATTTTAATTTCAGTTTCATAATAATATACTAAGACGCAATACAAGTTATAATTAACAAGTATATTATTAGAGATAATGTCTAAATATACTGGTTTTTGTGTATTTTTTTTACAAATAAACATGCGCGTCTATTTAAGCTTCCTGGAGAGGGTGGACTTTGCTTAGCATTCTTTATAACCTTTCATTAAGTTCAAAATTTTCTGCTTGTTTATTGATTGATTTTTAAATGTGTCTGTGCGTTTTGGCTAATCTTGTCACTGAATTTTAGAGCATTCTACTGCAATGATTTTGATTCAACGTTATAGATAGGTTCTTCTCAGATGACAAAAGAAAGGAAATCTATCTTTTAATCTAACTATCTGGGTAATTAATCGTTACCATTTTATTTAAAAATCAATACATTTATTATCAAAAGGAGAGACAGCAGAATTAATTTTAAACGATTTCTTGAATAGTCTGTTTACATTAGTGATCTGTCACGGACGACTGGTTTCCGAGCAGATAAAGACGTGGCAGATAACTGTCATTTCGAAAGTACTGATCGGGTTTTAAGGCAAGTATTTTTTGCCAACTTCATTGAGAACTGATTACTCAAAACTTGAAAAAAATATAAACATAAAAACCCATTTTAATAAATTGCTTTTAAACGCACCGAAAAAAATAAATAAAGCAAACTTACTTAAAAATCCGTGGTCGCTAAAATATTCTAGGGATTTTGTGAGCTTTTGTTGGCGAAAGCAAGTTTATTTTATTTTCTTCCTTTATAGCTTTTAAGAACCTATTATTAAAAATACTTGACTCTACGTGTTTTATTTGTATGTCTTAGGACAGTTGAGATCATGTTCTCAATGTGTTTTTATATTTAAAAGGACGTTGAAGGAACGCATTAATCAATTGTCAATAACACGAGAAACATCGATTACAGCGAAGCAGTGATGAGAGCAGTTTGAGTAATATGCATACATGTATTTTGACTGAAATAAGCAGTAGTCTTAAACAACTTACTTTGCTTCGCATACTTGTCCGGCAAATGAACAATGCATCAACATAGTGCCAATCTGATGGCCAAGCTTAGCACGAGTGGATCTGTCGCGGATGAAAATATTATGTTTAGCCACAGTATGGGTATAAGGCGTTGTATATTATACAGTTATATATATATATATATATATATATATATATATATATATATATATATATATATATATATATATATATATATATATATATATATAAACCAAATGTTTACATAATATAAATCATTAACCAGGAGTAGCGTTTAGTTTAGTTTTACCAACTTGTTCAATTTGTTGAACTCCATAAAGTATATATCCACATTATGCGAGTAAGTTGAGATGTTGGCAGTTGTCGAGAGTTCTATCTTTAACCGATAAATGAAAACAATTAGATTAGGATTAGCTTGAAATGATCATACAGTCTCTGCTCTATAAGCAAGAAGTGTATGTGATGTAATTGGCATTCCATATATTTAGTATATCAAATGCATGTTGGAAATTAAATCTAAAGAAAAAAGCAATATATAAACACAATGAATATTTTCGTGTTCAGGAATACATTATTCAATCACTATATAAATTAGATTACCGTATCGTTTACATCAGCCTTGTTGTCCGAACCATCAGTAGGATACCTTCAACAGAAGATTGTAATAAAACGTAAAACAGTATGTCTATATCTATGTATCTGTGTGTTTATATGTATATATGTGAGTTTATCAATTTTATTTCCATTTATACATATAAAATTACGTTTATATATATATATATATATATATATATATATATATATATATATATATATATATATATATATATATATATATATAGTTCGTGAATGCAATTGCTATTGAGTGATGACGTGTTTGTGTGCGTTGCTTGGATGAATAGATGAAATTGAATAGATTGGTGGGTAGAGAGGGTAGAGTTAATGAGATCGAATGAAGCTGTTGAATTTTATTTTTATTTTATTTCGCTATTCGGAAGACGGACACATTTTGTATAAATTAAATAAAACTTGTGTTTTCTATTTTATTTTAGTATATATATTAATACTCTACCAGCTTGATGAAGTATCATCGTAGTTGTCATCATAGCTATATTCTTCGTATATGTCTATGTCATAAATATAGAAGTCCTCGTGTGCTTTAGCAAATTCTGTTTTGGAAAGTATGTCTCTGATTTCCTGACTTGCGAATTCTTTCTGTTTTTCAGATATTTAACATTCAATATTATAGATTGTTGGAAAAAAAACTAGTATTCTAAAAGACATAAATAGTTAAAAGAGTCGAGAAAACGTCGCACATGTGCATGGGAGCCTGTTTTATGTCAATGTCTACGTCCAAGTCAACGTACATGTCTACGTCTACGTCTACGTCTGCATCTGCACCTGCATATGCGCCTACACCCACACCTCATCTGCATCTCATTCCTTCATCTATATATCATTTTTTTTTTAAATTATAAAATATTTTTAAAAGTGTATTCATGTTTTTAAAATTTTATTTATTTTTTGAATGAACTATATGTGTGGCAACTCGTATACTCACCTGAGAAAGCCTCATAGTGTTGACATTACAAATGGTGACAGCAGGAAACGGTAGGACACTAAACTCCAGCTCTACTGTCGTGTGGGACTTGAATAAGAAAAACTTGTCGATGAGCCTTAGGTAAGACAAAATGTATTTTCATTCATCGTTAGAATGCAACATTTATTGTATTTTCTACTGTGATATGTAATAGATAAAATGTATTACTTATCTATGATGTTTAATCTAAAAAAATTAGATACATTTGTGAGTTTATTCTAAAAATGTCAATACTTGCAAATTGCAACGCAATTTAGCCACTGCTTGAAAATTTCAGACAAAATAGCATACTATATAGAGTTACTTTTGTACATGCTAAGAAAACTAATGTTTATGTAGCATTACAACCTTATTACTGTCCATAGATATTTGTAAATTTTCTTTTAGAAGCTTACCAGTTATCAAAGAAAAAAGTATTTGACATTTAAATCTGAAGTACAATTTTTAAAATGGGTTTCAATAGATGACTTTTCCCACGCATTTTGCCTTGTTTCCATGGCAATCGAGATTGCCAGTGAGATGATTAGCTACTGTGATTTTTAAAACAGTGTAACTTTTTTTAAAAACATTTGGAAAATTATATGTTGTTAAAACGATTTCGAAATGTCCAGAATAGATTCCAACCGCCCCCCCCTTTCCCATTAATATTCCCAATTAAATTACTTAAGAGTTTATGCGCTTGAATATAATATGCTTTGTAATAACTTGTAATACATATTTATTATCAAATTTCGATTTTTTTTTGTTTAGTTGTACTCGTCTGAAGCACATTAAAACAAATTTAACCTCTTTTAACTCCAAAATAAAAAAAAAAATTAAAAATAACAACAAACAACAGCTTACAAAATGCACCCCTACCGACAAATCTCTAATTGTTGAAATAGATCAATCGCTTCAGACTAATTGCAATTAGTTTCTGTCCAACTGCGATAAAATGATATTTTATGACGTCTCTTTTAATAAACATAGCACCATTTAGTGCCATATTCTTGTCCCCTGTTGACACTACTATTTAAAGTTATATTTACCTAAACAGGGCATTTCTAAAAAAGACAGTGGGGTGCTGGTAGCTCATATTTTGATATCATTTATTATTTATGCCCTAGTCGCATGTGCTAATCTATGACAAAAGTAATTAAATCCCTCGATTTTTTAATACGGTGTTTGCTTTTAAGGACGTTTGAGTTTTAACATATGCAAAAAAATATTTTTAGCTCCCCGCTGTGTCTTAAAACATATTTGAAGGCTATCAACAATTGATTACACTGAACACCATCCACAATTTAGTGAAAACCAGTTAGTAATCTGTGTTGTCAAGGTTCAATACTACTCTTGTTAATTTATCATCTGACATTCTGGTCGTGTAGGATTTAGCCGGCTAATGCTGGTTCGTTAAATAAAATAGAAACACACTTTGACTGTTGATTCGAGATGAATTCACTTTGTTTGATCTTCCTAAAAATCACTTTTCAAAGAATAAGACACGCAATGAACCAACATAGCTCCATCGTAATAGGTCCATACACTGGTCCGCTCTGTATATCTCACATTTAACTATACTGTTCTCTCATCTCTGCGTTAGATCAACATCAGCGACCGTTGCACTTACGGTAACTTTATCGGTGAACCCGATCGTTATTGTCTTATATATATAGGCCTATATACGAGCTGACCAGCGCCGTAGGCATACGCCGCTATCTAGTTGTTTTATTTTCTACTTTTCATTAATTCATAATTTGTGAAGCAGCCGTCTGTGACGACAGTTTACAGGCGACAAAGAAAATATACGAGCGGAACTTCTTACCCCCCCCCTTAGTTTCAAATGGTTTAAAAGTTAAATTATCTGCCCCTAATAGTCGTCATATTGTAAACATTCGGGGTGAACCACAACTCACCCGACTGGTGGGGAGGGGGTGGTAGCGATATGCCAAGAGAGCGGGGTAGAAACGGCTAAGCCCTTACTTGGTGGTGTCTTGTATGGTCCCCACGTAGAGAATCTATATATACGAGCCGACCCGCAGCGTATCATACGCCGCTATTTAGTTGTTTTATTTTCTACTATTCAGTAATTCATAATTTGTGAATTCGACAGTACCAATGCTGCCACTGAAAATATTTGCTTTAAAACACTACCCCCCCCCTTTCTCCTAACCCCGACCCTACACCCCCCCCCCGTGAAAGCAGCCTGCTCTTAGTTATTTCTTCGTTACCTCCTGTAAGTTTAAAATCGAACTAAATTATCTGCCCCTAATAGACAACCGGCTCTACGGCTCTACGATTTGTAAACATTTAGCTTTGTAAACATTTAGCGTGACCACATAACACAAGACAATGTTGGGGTGGGGGTGGTAGTGATAGTGATAGAGAGATAGAGAAAGAGAGAGGACTGCAAGGAGGCGCTTGCAGCTTGTTTTCTAACGGCTCCCAGAAGAGAATTATATATATATATATATATATATATATATATATATATATATATATATATATATATATATATATATATATATATATATATATATATATATATATATATATATATATATATATATATATAATTCTCTTCTGGGAGACGCTTGAAAACAAGCTGCAAAGCGCGCCTTACAGTCCCCTCTCTGTCTCTATATCACTATCACTACCACCCCCACCCCATCCCCACATGGTTTGGTGGGTTGTAGTAAAACTAAATGTTTACATATCATAGCGCCGGGTTTAGTGACGGCTATTAGGGGCAGATAATTTTGTTTGAAACGATTTTAAACTTACGTTCACCATCAAATTTCCAAAATTCGTGTGTTGTGTGCTTTTCGCTTTAATCATAAATCTGCCCGACCTACGTTTTTTGTCATCAAATGTATGAACAGTCATCACAAGAACCTGCACAGCTCGAGGAAGCACAAAATCTACGAGCAGTCATTGGTAGATCCCCTAGGATCGGAAGAAAAATTTATTTTCTACTTTTTAGTCCACAAGAAAAACGTGGTTTTTTAAAAAGTTTTTTTTAAGTATTTTATTTTCTCCTTTTTAGTCCGTTGCTACACATGAAAAACGTGGTTTTTAAAAAGTTTTTTATATAGTTTATTTTCTACTTTATCTAATGACTTGATTAAGTATGACTTGACTAAGTGTTTTTAAATACATAAAAATTTAGAGGATTTTTTATCAAAATAAAAAGGATCAAAAGGTTTTTGAATGCTTTTAGGTAGTTGGCCCACCGTCCATCCCTCCTCGAACAGATTAACTGTCGATTCTCCACCCACCTTAAGCATTACACTGTAAAACATTTTTTAAAAAAATAGATTTTAGCGACCGATACGCTTTTAAACAGAGAAGGGGCGTAATTTAATTAAGCTAATTTAGGTCTCTAATTGCTAGTTTTTATGATTGCATCTGAAATTGTTAGGCGAAAATAGCCTGCATGCCCAATTTCAGATCTCTAGAGCAATCAGAATTGGGCTAATTTTCGTTGTCAATTTTAACAACAAACAAATCCATAAACAAACGCGAAGCTGAGTTAAGAAAAACGTGGTAAAAACTACAAATAAATAGCGGCGTATGATACGCAGCGGGTCGGCTCGTTATATATATACGAGCCGACCCGCGGTGTATCATACGCCGCTATTTAGTTGTAGTTTTTTTTACTTTTCAATAATTCATAATTTGTGAATTCGACAGTACCAATGCTGCCACTGAAAATATTTGCTTTAAAACACTAAACCCCCCTCCCCCCGCCCCCCTCCTCGTGAAAGCAGCCTCCTCTTAGTTACCTCCCCTAAGTTTAAAATCATTTCAATCTAAATTATCTGCCCCTAATAGCCGTCACCAAACCCGGCTCTACGAATGTAAAAATTTAGCTTGAACCACAGCTCACCAGACCATGTGAGGGGGGCGGGGGGTGGGGTGGTAGCGATAGAGAGGAAGAGAGGGGACTGCAAGGCGCGCTTGCAGCTTGTTTTCTAACGTCTCCCAGAAGAGAATTATATATATATATATATATATATATATATATATATATATATATATATATATATATATATATATATATATATATATATATACATATATTCTTAAAAATCTGTATCAAAGTACCCCTTTAAACCAGCCGTCTTTACTTTCCCTATCCTGAGTGAGATATAAGATGGGCATCGTACAAAATTAGCCATATCCGGTCTAGTCCAAGATCCGAACTCGAGACTAGAAGTCGAGCAAACTATTGTTTGGCCACGCGGTTTCTTACCTATTATGCTGATAACAGCTGTTTTTTTAATAGCAAATGGTAACTCCAATTTAACGTATATCAAGCTCTCTATTTATGGTAATGATTCACTTGTATAGTCTTGTTGTGATTTCATACAGTCGTTAACAAAGTATAGGACAATTACGTCGAGTGTTGAGTTGTGTGCACATTTTTGTGTGACTCTGGTATATCATTATGGTGACCGATTTCCTCTTTTGAAACATAAATAATACATAATTTAACAACTATAATCCCTCCATGCAGTGCCGTTAAGTGCAGTACTGTTTTTTTTAGATGTGATTGATTTTTTTTTTTTACTTTTCCAAATCGATGTTTCTTTGAATTAAAAATTCATTTTTTAGGATTACAAAAATAATTTTAAAATATCTGAACGCAAAAACACTACTCACAGAGAGTGGCATTGGTAGATAAAATTAATGCAGGGCTAGGTGAATAAAAATTAAATATCTAACGTTTACCACATATTTTTGGCTTAAATATAAATAATTTAATCAAACGAAAATCTCACATTGGCAGAAATATTAGAGCCCACAAGTGAGAAGGATCAGGCATACTTTGTGAGAAAAGCTGTAGACTTTTTAATCCCCATGGGAAGAGGAAAGTAGCCTGGCCAAAGCAATCTGCAAGAAGGACGGTGAAATGAGAGGCAAGGGTCGCCGGAATTACGTGGGCGATAATAACGAGAGCTGCCCGAAACAGAGCTCTGTGGAGAGGTGTGGCTGCAGCCCTTTCCATTCCAGGGGTTCCAAAAGGTATTAGTCAAGACGATACACAAAGCTATTAACCTGGGCTTAAAGTTTTTTTCTATTTTATGACATTCTCTTAATGCCATATACACTACATTATCATCAATCTTGACTGCTTAAAATTTTCAGTAAAACAATCTTACTTACATTGATAGATGAAAGGTCATCATCCCAATGGTTGCCAATAGAAGCATCCCCCAAACTATTTTCACCGTATAGCTGTTTGCCGCGTTGATCACATTGACGCCATTCATGGAGGCGGTCTCGGCATACCTTGAGAACGCATCCCGGATGTTGTAGCCGAGTGAAGTCTTTACATCAGGTTTGGCAATATCTGACACGGCACTATGTTTTCTTTCTGTGTTTGGGAAATCATACGGCGCGACCTTTGCAAGAAAATAAATATGCTGTTACACAATAGATAATTATAAATTTTGATTCAATAAAGAAAATTTTAGTTTGGCTCGTATATGCGAGGGTGTTATTATACCATCTAAACAAAAAGGGGATTAAAAATGAAAATCTCGCCGCTGTAAAAATAGTAGAAAACGATAGTTTCTTCAAAAATATTTAAAATATGTTACCGTTTTTCAGACGATTTGTATCAAATGCATTTCCATTAGTCAAAGAGGAATTAATATCGAAACAACCAGTACGTATTCTATCAAAACTAGACATACTACATCAACACGTTTCAACGCATATTTTCTTTTGCAGTCCGAACTACAATATAGAATATCTCAAACTATTCTTTACTACTCTGTCTTTTACAATAGTTGGTTTGAAATGGCAAGAAATTTTAAATGAGCCATCCTGTTTCATATTTTGTTGTCACAGCTGTACATGAGTTAATACGTCAATCATGTGTTAGGATAATAACACATTTTTTGGTTAAGTAAAATATTTTCTTAACATCTATGTTGACGAATGGGATTGTTCGATATTATTATTAAATCTTGTGTATATTTTTAACAATAGGCCTATGCTTTTTTCTTTAGCTTTAGCTAATACAGATGTCACAACGTTAATGAAAAACTAAATTTGACTTCAAGTGTTAAGACATGTATTAACACTAAAAGCCTGGCTAGCAATTTATATAATGTTAATAAAAGCAACATTAAAATACTACAATAACATGTTCTGGGATTACAACTCTTTAGGTACAAAACTCATGATTAATTGTTCATGATGATTAAATTAAATATTAACTGTAACACAGCCTATCTGCTAGGTATTGACTAAACAGAAATCTGATACTAACTTACAGATTACGAAAATGTATTATAGAATGACCACTAAAACTTTAATAATTTTAAGGTAGTTAAATTTGAATAAACAATAATCTATTTATTATATGTATTGTCAAAAGCAATTTCTAAAGGTTAGTATAAAAGCAAACAATACCTTTATGGTTTCTCTCATTCTGAATGCTCGCCGTTTTATGAATCTGTACCTGACTGGTTAATTATCTTTTGAAAAATATAGATTCATGAGTGTTTGTATCAGTCAATTCAAGAGAATTAATAAATTGCAACTTTATATTAATGTATACATATAATATGTATCTAAAATACCAGTATGCTTTAGTAATTATTTACAAATTATATAAAATTCTATAACATATAGAACAATGTAAATAGCTCCTACTATTTTTTTTGCTATTTTTTTAAAAAAAGAATAGGTGCAATGCTTTCTAAAAAAGTATTTTTTTGATATTGAACATTTGGGCAACGTATGAGAATACGGAAACGTATAACACAAGCAGCTTTCACACATCTCTGCCTAAATTTATCAACGCCCATTTCTAGAACATATGGTGTGGTTTTGGCGAAAAGAAAGATAAAGAATTACTCAAGATCTAACATTAACATTAATGTGGAAGTTACGGGTAAAATTGTTTAAAAATTTTAATTACAATAAAAGTTATAAAATTTGAACTAAAAACGTGTGATTTAGTTTCAGTTTGTTAAAAACTCGATTACTCTAGCCGATGGTAATTTAATATACAACAATCATTTAATACAAATATCAAATGTCACATGATATTACATTTATACATGAAATAATTAAATCTTTTAATGTATAGACTTACATACTTATAGCTGTAAGGTTTCCATTATGTACGTGCCGAAGATGACTGCTTACAACACGCTAAACCATCTGACAATTGTAACTGAAACAACAAGCATACAATCCAACGTTTGACGTGAACAATCACATGTGTAATAACTGATTTAAACACAACGTAAACCAGCGGAGTTAGAAGATGAGGTTTGTCGGTATCAGACCGTTGTTATGGCACCACTCCATGGTGACGAAAACAATTAGGTATAATTTATGATATTTATTTTTCTTTTCCTCGATTAATTGGATTAATGGTTAAATGCGTCGTTTATCGCCGTGTGAAATTATACTGCACAAAAGATGACGCATAGGAGGCAACGTCGACTTTATCAAATGCCACTTTTATAGGGGCATGTTCAAAATATATATTTTGTACATAAAAATCCGACAAATTGCGAGGTAGAATTAATTTAAAAAATCGACATTTCGTTTTTTTTTGTATCATTTTTAAATTTTCTACAATATTCAACATTTGTTTTAAAATATTATTTTTTTTTGTTTTAAATCGGCTAACAGTATCGTGAGCTAATCTATTAGCACTGCTCGACCACCTCGCTTTGTGCATACAGACATAGTTTTGGTTTATGCATTTATGTATTCATGCAAATATGCATGTATTCATTTTGCATTAAAATATTAGTGTTTTCATGCTGTCATGTTTTCATGATTTAATGCACTTATTCTTGTATTCATGTATTCATGTATTCATGTATTCATGTATTCATGTATTCATGTATTCATGTATTCATGTATCCATGTATTCATGTATTCATGTATTCATGTATTCATGTATTCATGTATCCATGTATTCATGTATTCATGTATTCATGTATTCATGTATTCATGTATTCATGTATTCATGTATTCATGTATTCATGTATTCATGTATTCATGTATTCATGTATTCATGTATTCATGTATTCATGTATTCATGTATTCATGTATTCATGTATTCATGTATTCATGTATTCATGTATTCATGTATTCATGTATTCATGTATTCATGTATTCATGTATTCATGTATTCATGTATTCATGTATTCATGTATTCATGTATTCATGTATTCATGTATTCATGTATTCATGTATTCATGTATTCATGTATTCATGTATTCATGTATTCTTGTATTCGTGTATTCGTGTATTCGTGTAATTATGTATTCATGTATTCTTGTATTCATGTATTCATATAATCATGTGTTTATTTATTCATGTATTCATGTACTCATGTGTTCATGTGTTCATGTGTTCATGTGTTCATGTGTTCATGGGTTCATGTGTTCATGTGTTCATGTGTTCATGTGTTCATGTGTTCATGTGTTCATGTGTTCATGTGTTCATGTGTTCATGTGTTCATGTGTTTATGTATTCATGTAATCATGTATTCATGTGTTCATGTGTTCATGTGTTCATGTGTTCATGTGTTCATGTGTTCATGTGTTCATGAGTTCATGTGTTCATGTGTTCATGTGTTCATGTGTTCATGCGTTCATGTGTTCATGTTTTCATGTTTTCATGTATTCATGAATTCATGTATTCATGTATTCATGTATTCATGTATTCATGTATTCATGTATTCATGTATTCATGTATTCATGTATTCGTGTATTCATGTATTCGTGTATTCATGTATTCATGGTGTCATGTTGTCATGTTGTCATGTAGTCATGTTATCATGTTGTCATGTTGTCATGTTGTCATGTTGTCATGTTGTCATGTTGTCATGTTGTCATGTATACATGTATTCATGTATTCATGTATTCATATTTTCATGTTTTCATGTAGTCATGTAGTCATGTATTAATGTATACGTGTATTCATGTATTCATGTATTCATGTATTCATGTAGTCATGGTGTCATGTTGTCATGTAGTCATGTTGTCATGTTGTCATGTTGTCATGTTGTCATGTTGTCATGTTGTCATGTTGTCATGTTGTCATGTTGTCATGTTGTCATGTTGTCATGTTGTCATGTTGTCATGTATACATGTATTCATGTATTCATGTATTCATATTTTCATGTTTTCATGTATTCATGTAGTCATGTATTAATGTATACGTGTATTCATGTATTCATATATTCATGTTTGTACGCTATTACACACAATTAACTGCATTCGTTTGTTTTACACATGCCTTTAATTTTGTTATTCAGTTATATTAAAATTTTAAAGGTAATTATAACAAGCTTTTATATAGGCACACAAATTGGTAAAATAAAACGATATTCTGTAAATATACAGCAATAATTAACTATAATTAAAAGCAAACAATGCTGTTTTTACAAGCATGATGTGTTTGTTTCAATCTTACTATCATATATATATATATATATATATATATATATATATATATATATATATATATATATATATATATATATATATATATATATATATATATATATATATATTATAAAAAGTGAATCGAGAACTTATCATTTTGTTTTTACATAAAATATGTTGTGTAAAATGTTATCCTTTGCCCTTAGAATTTCGTTCTCATTTGTTGGAGACTATTGTAATATTGTAATGCACACCGTAGTAGACCAGATTCAATTGCCATTTAAGAAAAGTACAAACAAGAATAATCACCGATACATAGGTAAGATACGTGCAGATGAAAATGTATTTTAAAATTATGTAGTTAAAATAAACGATATCATTAGGTTTCAGTACGTCACGTGTTTACGACTATCTGTCATGTGGTTTCGAATAAAGCAATACAATAGGTGAAATATACATATCATAGCCTTTCACAGATTTTAGTTGAACTAATATACACATATTTTACAGCATCTTCATATAAAAGATAGCTAGAAGTAATATGTAATCTACACATTAGACAAGGTCATGGCCACTTAACCTGTAAGGTGAACTCACTGTGCGGGTGTATACTACAATAGCCCAAGACCCGGGGACTCACTCAAGCTAGTCCATCCATTTGTTAGCATACGGCTCGGCTTTTGACTTTCTTTACCTTACTGTATAGAACACTTGTGATGATGCGAGGTTTAAAGAAAAAAATATTTTTAAAATGTCTGGTTTACTTTAGATTTACTTGAGATTTATGTGTGGAGTGTGAAGGAACACTTCTTGGCATCAGTTTGGTGTGTCTGGCTCTCTGTGACGGCTTTCTTTGAGGTTGTGTAGCAATGAAAAACAACTGCGTTAAAACTATGTCGTCATTGGTGTTACACGTCATTTTTATTTGATCATTGACTTGTTTGAAATTTGTGGAAAATAAATTGATTATAATATACGAATAGTGTTATATAAAATCTGTGCATTAATATATTGTAGAGACATTAAATAATTACCATATAAATAACAGATTATAAAAAAAGCGTTGAATAAGACCGAGAATTTAGCAGCAGGCTTAAATATTATTCATTTAAATGGTAATGTATTTAGAACAACTGATATAATAATATTATTTAGAATGAATCATCTGGAGTTTGACACTTATAAACATTTGCTTCTTGGTATGCTTATATCTTTTTTTTGCTATATACTGTATTTAATTATGCTTTAAATTTTTCTAAATACATTGTGATTATTGTTTAATAAAATCATTTATTCTTTAAATTTTTAATTTCACTTTCTTTTAGGCCTATATATATATGTATATATATATATATATATATTTATATATATATATATATATATATATATATATATATATATATATATATATATATATATATATATATATATATGTTAAGTGTGTATTTGTGATAATTAGCAGTTGGGGGGCACAATTGCTGTATATTAAACTACCAAATATTATATGTATACTATTTGTCCATTGTTTATATGTAAATATGAGGGCATTAATAATATCATTAAAAAAAATAAAAACAAGTAAAAGCTATAGAGAGCAATTTGTGTTTGAGACTAGACTGATTACAAAACACGAGATAAACCCGAAGGCTGAAATTATACTAGAAAAAAGATTAAAAGAAGACTCGTAAAACCTCAGTGACCTTAAATCTTGAATGTAAGAAAATATTGAAAAAAGATTGTGACACTTCCTCGTACTGAAGCTGTCATTATTGCAGTGTCTAACTTTTTAAATTCGTTTTTTCGTTTCTTCAGGTTTCACTCCAAGGACTTAACGTTTTATTTATCAGCTGTTTTCTTTTCTAAATTAAAGTTTCTCTTTCAAACCTGACAAAAGTGAAGTAGAGTTCACTTGTTTTGTGACCTCGGCATATGAACAGATAGTGTGGTCAGCACTATGCCCAGCCGCCTTCACTTTCCCTAACGTGAGTTAGGTACCCATCAGAGTTGGGTGGACTCAGGAACTATTGACTTGCACCCGGATTCGAACTCGAGACTTACGGGTTAGCAAGACCACTACGTCCCATAGTGTTTTATTTTATACCAGATATAAAATCGCAAAATGATAAAAAGTAGGTTTGTCAAGATACATTTAGACAATCCATTTTGTTTGTGAATTCTACTTATATAATATACATTTATGTGTAAAAAATATATATTAAACACTTATAAATAGTTAACAAAGTTAAACTTGAAGGGTATAGAAAGCCATTAGAGGTACAAGTACGCTCTAGGTTTGTCTGTACAGTTGGCTGGCCACTAGTGCTATAATATCAACGATGAGATGTAGGAGCTCAAACAGGCTCAGTAGAGACAACCCTATCCACAGTCCAATGGTACCACCCACGTCAGAAAACATCTGGATCATCTGGATTTTAGAGAACATTTCAAAACATCAAATTAAATTTATATTTACAAGTGGCAACACGATTTATTCTAAGTAATGCTAACTAAGGACAATGCAATAGAAACAGTAGTAAGTAAAGTTTCCCTTTCAAACCTGACGGTCTATGGGGCAAGTGAAGTACAGTTCACTTGTTTCTGTGACCTCGTCATATGAACATATAGTATGGTCAGCACTATGCCCAGCCACCTTTACTCTCCCTAGGTACCCATCAGATTTGGGTGGACTCAGGGACAGTCTATTGACTTGAACCCGGATTCGAACTCGAGACTTACGGGTTAGCAGCCCAGCTCTCTACCGCTAGACCACTCGGTCGCAAGAAACAGTAGTACTTTTTAAAAAAAAAGAACCATCGCCCATAAATAAATTCAGATATTTTCTTTTAATGGCGAAAATCTCGTTATGGAAATGTTAGGCAGTTTATTCTGCTGCCTCAACCCGATGATCTGCTAGAGACACGCGATAACGTAGGACGGTATCATGTCGTTGCTAGGATTGGAGGCTCTACGTGTCTCCTGGTGCTTCTGGTCAGTAGCGTAGCGAGGGGGGGGGGGGGACATATGTCCCCGGGCGCCGACCTTAGGGGGCGCCAAAATGGGTTGGAAAAATAAATTGTAAGGTTTGAGGTGTGCAAATGGAAATCTTTGGGGGGGGGGGGGGGGGTGCAAAACGAAATCTTGAGGGGGGGGGTACAAATCGACTAGTTTGTCCCCGGGCGCCGGGAAGAGTCGCTACGCCTCTGCTTCTGGTAGGTCTACGCCGTTAGGGACAAGATAAAACGTTGTGTCCTGGTCCTCCTACCTAGGCGTGCGGGGGGTTGACTACTTGTCAGCATCAAACAAATTGTAGTTTCAGAAACCGAAACCAAATCTAAAATAAACGCAAACTTTAGAAGAACTCGAGTGCCACAAAAAGACTTATGAAACGACACAACCTTCGCTATCGTCATCGAGTTTTGTTACTTTACTGTACTAAATTAATTATGATGTATCTACCATTGGGACGAATATAAACTCTATACCTCGTAGTCAGGTTGTTCAGATATTTTCTCATAATTTAAATCGTCAAAGTAAATGTTGAGCTTCAGAAAGTCCCATCTGTGGATTTACATGTTAATAATTTTGTTTTTTTTAAATTAGAAACTTTTATTTTTATTAATTTTCTTAGCAGCCTCATTAGTATTTGGTTTTGTGACATGTAATATTATGTGTGTGTGTGGGGGGGGGGGGAGGGGTGAACAATATTCTTAAATAGAAATATTTACATGTATGTTACTTACATATATATATCGCCGTTTATACGAGCACACGCCTCGTAGTGCCTAGTTTTACATATTTTCTCAAGCAGAAATTTCTGGAGATATTTTTTTTTAAATACAACAAATAAAGGTACAACTGATAGTCGACAATATTTTTGTCGTGTAAATTATAGTAAATGTTACTTAAATATTATTTTAAAACAAAACAAAACACCATACCCAAATAATGGATAAGTTATGTTTCTATCAGCACGTCTACGGCTGCCCCCCCCCCCCCCCCACTTCATCCCGAACAAAATATAATTTAAATAGAAAATATATTCCTTTACAAGTGCTACCCCCCCCCCCTCACTCCCAAAATTTTGAAATCCCCCCCCCCCCACTCCTTGTAGAAAATATTATGTAAGACACACGGTACACAAGATTTGTAACTCACTGCTGTTTCATCGTTCGGCCAAAACCTGGAGGAAACACTTGTCACATATTCTCTTTCACTTGAATATAAATATTATAAAAGCACAAAAAAAGTTAGTACTTATTACATGGAAAGGAAAAGATAATCACTTATTTAAAACAAAATAGTTTTAATAGATAAAATACAGAAGTCGTATATGTGAAATAAACAATTTTATAAAATCTTACCTACAAGGACTTGAACAACCACACGTAGATTCGTCGTTAGAAATATTTGACTGAAGTTCTGTAACACATTGCAGCTCTGAGAATTAGGAACAGTTTATTATTATGATTAACTTGTGTAAACAAAATATCACTTTTTAGCGAGGTCAGTCACAAATCGGCCAGGTAGAGCAATAAAAAATCGTGTCTACAAATAAATAAAAACATAATAAGCATGAAGGGGAAAAAGATTACAACTTATTATTTATTTTCCGTTAAGGAAAAACGGTGCGTGGTGATGTATATTTTAAATTATATTACTGTGAATTTTAGTAGCCAACGAACTTTCCATTATTATATAACAAAGCTTTAAATTAATGTTTTTTTTTAAACCTACACACTTTAATATCAATAACCAAGAGTAAAAATTAACAATGTCATGACTGTGTTGTGTTCGTTTAAATAAAAATATACTAAGTGTAGCAATACTCCGAAGTTCTGACTTAGCAATTATTATTGTCTTGATTTTGTTTTATATTGATATAATATGTTTATTTAACGAACAAGTGACCATGATAAGTAGTCTAAAATAAAGAAAGAGGTATGTACAATAGAAATACACGAGGAGGCGTGTTCAATAGAAAAACAGAAGCGATATGTGTTCAAAAAGACTAACTCATCACATCAATCTTGACCCTACCTGATTCCTGTGTACAGGGGGTGAGACTGTCTGGAATCTTTATGATGTCATTCACCTCCAGGTTACTCATGTCGTAACAGTTACATGTGGCCCTGACCTTGTTTTCTTGGCAGATCTTCTGGCACAGCTGGGAAGCAAAAGGTGGGTCTATTTTTAGACAACAGGTCAAACATGCAGCAAATCTTCCTATCATCCAAACTGGTAAATAAGGGATAAGTAAACTGTTATGATAAAAAAAATATTTTTAGCGAGATTTTCACATAATAAAATAAAACGAACATTGATCAATTACAAATGTTTATGGACTGAAATATAGACAAATCATTTTTGACAAGCAGAGTGCAATATTATAAATTTAAAAAAAATATAAGTGGCTAAATTGTACTCATATATTGTGGTGCAATTTTAAGATGATACATATTTTTACTAACGAATTCATTTGGTTATAGCTTAAAAGCTTGTAAAAATGTAAAAATCAAACATCAAAATGTTACTAACTTATATGACTTTTTTCTCTATAATATGATTGACTTACATTTCTTTTAAATTTGACTCCGTATTTCTTCTTAAACTCAGTGTCCTGATTGCAGTTGCCGTAGGGCCAATCAAGACGCTCAATAGATAACTTGTAAATATGAAAATGTTATTAGCTTTTTTATTAATGTATATAAATGTCTAGTTTATCTATTAGCATTCGACTATATAAATATAACTTGACATTTTTTATACATAGAAAATAAACCGGGAGAAATCTCCCCTAAACTTTCTCAAATATTCATATATAACAATACGTGGGATGGCAACTCTGAATATAGACATGATTTTTAATTACTTAAACGTTTTAAAAATAGAATAGAATCTCGTAGAAAAAAAAATTGCGCACCAAGCGAACGCCGAAACAAAATGTGCTTAATAGTGCGGAACATTATTAGTACTTTATAAATTTACATTTGAGAAATCGGAAATAGCGTAAATTACTACTTCCGGTCAACGGAAATGATTCAAAATTTAACATAAGGTAGAGAATTAGATCTTTTACTTACATGTGAAATTTCATTTATCTATCTGAAATAATACTCAAATTATAGGCTTTTGAACAATTCAAAGTAGAAAAAGTACCACTTCCGGTTATTGGAAATCGCTCAAAAGTTGATACGGATCTACGATTTTGATAAAAGACTTATATATTAAATTTTATCAACCTAGCTGTAACGGTACTCAAGTTATCGTGTTTACACACAGACAGACACACAGACACACAGACATACGGAAAATATTGCAAAACTATGTTTTTTCCGTATCAGTGATGTGTAAAACGTCGAGATTTGAAAAAATCTCGATTTTTTTTGCACGATTACAAGACTTTCTCTATACTTCGTATATACGAGAAAGTAAAAATGCATAGTCGATATAGACAGCATCAGCTAAGCACAAATACTCGGGTATTTTTTCTTTGTTTGTAGCATTTTATGGTAGGTATTATTATTACAGGAGCGATCGCTATAAGTTTTAGTGGATAAATGACTAAAAATTGTTACTTTGATGAAAATCAAAAATGTTTGTAGATTTACAGTTTTAAATCTACTTTTAAAATTGTTATAAGTAAACTCTAAATGACGTGAAAACCTGTTTTATTCCTATCATAGTTTGAGCCCCTGATGCTATAGCAATCCCTTCTTCGTCAGGGAAAGGGACTGTACCCTGTTCATGTATCACCAGCTGGGCACCTTCACCACTGGTGATACCTGGTAGGTATTCGTCCGTCTCTAGGAACACAGTTAGCTCCAGCCCTATCAAAAGAGAGTGTGTGTACGCAAATTACCTTAATATAGATGCACACAGTTTAAATTATTAGGGAAAAACATCAAACTAGACCACACTTAACATTCGTTAACGGAGTTCTGCATTGTTAGACATCCGATTGAACATTTTGTTTTTAGTAAACAAGTTTTGTTCATTACTAATTTGTAAATATAAAATTTATTTATATTTTTATTTAACTATATTTAAATATATATTACTACAACACGTATAACATTATTGTAAGTATATGATTAACAATATAATTGTTTGAACTTGAGCAAGCCAAACTAGGTGTAAAAGCCAAATGATACTTCGCTCCAGCTGTTGCCTTAGTAATGATCGCTGTCAGAAAAGGTCAAAGTCAAGTGAAGGTAAAGGTTAAGGCAAATGCTTTTGGACAAGATCAAAGTATTTACCCCCGTCCGGTCCCTTTCTGTTACTGTAAAACCTTTTCTTCTGTAGTGTGTAGCAGTTCCCGTATTTTGCCGAGTAGGATCGTTTAAAATCTCTGCCGACACAATCGTCATTGTAAACAAAGCAGAGGCTTTAATTACTTAAAATAATATATGTAAAAATACTTATGTAGTAATTATGTAAGTATTATGTTTCTTGCAGTCGAACTTACATGTCAATGTTGGATAATAGCTTCTTAGAAAGTGTGGACGTAGACAACATTAATTGAATGATTCACAAGATCTGTCTAGATCATTTCGTCATTGTCTGATTGAGACGTAGGGGGTATAGATATACATTATCTACACATTGCAAATATTTGTATATTAGAACACTTCGATTTCAACAAAGCAGTGTTGAGATTAGAGTTTCTTCCGAACCAAATGGAATTGATATTAAAAATATATACTTTCAAAGTGTGTCCACCCCCACCCCCCGGAAATTTTTAGTTCGCTCCCCCCCCCCCCCCGGGAAACTAAATTTCAATTGCCCTCCCTCCCCCGAAGAAAAATGCCTAGAAGAACCACTGGTTGAGACGTGTGTGGGTAATATGTATGTAACTATACAGTGTAGTCCAGGAGTTGCAACAATACTTCCATAACAAAACTTACTTTGCTTGACATACTTTCCCGGCAAACGAGCACTGCATCAGCATAGAGCTAATCTGATGGCCGAGCTTAGCACGAGTGGACCTGTAGGACAATCAATCAACAATTGTGTATGAACAAACACATCATTATCTAAAAGTAGAGTTTGGTTATAATAATGTTAATCTCTACTTAACTAACTTGTTTAATTTGCTGAACTCCAAAAAGTATCTATCCACATTTTGCGAGAAATTTGACTGGTAGGCAATCTTTGCGAGTTCTTTCTTTAACCGACAATGAAGAAAAAGTAACATTTTTCCAGTACATAGCAACCCCAGAAATACATTGGAAATAAGTATAAATCTACAAACGATGTTGTCTAAATTATACAAAACCGAACAAAAGCCAGAAACAAATAATATTATTTTCGTTATCAGATGGTATAAATATCGCGATCATTAAAACTATATTTCTAACCACGATATTTATGTCTTCAAATAAAGGTATACATCTGTATATCCAAATAAAAAACCATTCATAAATAGGATTACCACATTTTTCACATCATTCTCGGAGTCTGAATCATCTGTAGGATACCTATAACACAGAACATAGACAATTTCTAATCTATGTTAATCCATGTAGACCTATATACATCTTTGTCGTATTGTGAGTTGTTTTCCAGCTTTTTATAAGTTTACAGTGTTTAGCATATAATGCAACTCAATTTGAATTAGAGCAATAATATATTCTTGTATTTAAATCTTGTTTAAACTATGCTTAATAAAACAAACCACAGTAACGAGAGCTTTAATTATGTAGTTTATTATAGTGTAAATACTCTACCAGTTTGATGAATTATCCTCGTAATCTTCATCACTGCTGCTTTTCTGGTAAATATTGTTATCAATACCAGATACGTTTTCGTGTGATGTATTGAAGTCAGTTTGGGAAAGTATGTCTCTCATCTCCTGACTTCCAAGCTCTTTCTGTTATTTTTGCAAATATTACCATCCCAATTTGAAAAAAAATAAATAAATTGAAAACAAAGAAGAAAACGAGGATTATATATGTTAAGACTGCTAATCCTATAGTCTCGAGTTCGAATCACTTTGATGTGTACCTGATTTACGTTAGATATTAAAAGACTACTGATCATAGTGTAGACCACGCTATCTGTTCATAATCCGATTTCTTTTAAACAGATGAAATCTACTCTCTTTTCCCAAGTTTCTTAGCCATAAAAGTGAATAGATAAAGCTGAAGAATGAAAAGATAACATACGTAGATCTAATAATCGAAAACAAATGTTAGACACAGGCGTGGGAGAATTAAGGAATATAATCATATAAAAACGGATATACTCGCCTGAGACAGCCTCATAGTGTTGACATTACAAATGGTGACAGCAGGAAACGGTAGGACACTAAACTCCAGCTCCACTGACGTGTGTGTTTTGAATAAGTAAAACTTGTCAATAAGCCTAAAGTAATACAAACAGCATTAGCTTTCTGAACGTTCATTGTAGGAATTACTACAAGTAAATGATATGTTTCTTCACTAATATATACAACGTTAGATTTATCTATGATATTTTTTATTTATTTCAGGAATTAAAGATTTTAGTAGTTAGCAGTATTAGTAAACAGCATTTAATAAAGACGAGTTAGGCAGAAGTAGAACAATTGATTTGTGTAA
This sequence comes from Physella acuta, assembly GCF_028476545.2. Taxonomy (NCBI): domain Eukaryota; kingdom Metazoa; phylum Mollusca; class Gastropoda; family Physidae; genus Physella; species Physella acuta. The sequence continues at coordinate 466,279 of NW_026732334.1, forward strand.
ATAAAGAATTATAAAACTCCTTGAATTGGACTTGTGTGTGTTGGATTTTCTCCCCCCCCCCACACCCTTACACTTGGCGGTGCAGCTTTTTCCCCACCCTCACAACTGGCGAGGCCGCGGAACGAGAAATAATGTATATGAGGTTCTCATGACGGAGCACATCTGATATATTGCTTTCTCAAACTCGACATCACAACAGTGGTGGTGCTGCTTTTTCCCCAACCTCACGCAGTTACCCTCACTATAGAAAATTGACAAAAACTTTCGCCAAAAAAAATATTATACATATACACATATATTTTTTACCAAAGTAGTTATAATCAAGAAGCTATTAAATATCATATACATAAGTGGCTAGGTGTGCTGAGAAAAAGAAAGTTTTTTATGTAATATTACCCAACAGTTTTATAATAAGTGGAGGCCACAGCGTTTAAAAATAGGAGACTGCTTTTAGAAAGCTCCAAAAGAGATGTTTAAATTATTTGTCTATTGCGGGAACTTCCAGAATTTCACTTTGACAAGATTTAAGCTATGGCATGTTTAAAGTCAGACCCAACTCCATGTAACTTGATACTTTTACAAAAAAAATACACTTACATTAGAATACTACGGCGGTAGTTTAGGCTACAGATAATCACTTAGGAAACTTAATTACAAGTTTTAAATATTGTAAGTACAGTTTTTTAAAAACATTGTTTATGATAGATTACAAATGTGTAAAAGTTTTGCCTAAAAATATGCACCAAACATTTTGCTTTACACATACAATGTCAGCAATGTATTAATTATTGATTATAATCATTGGTTTCTGACAAATTACAATTGGTTTCTGTCTGACTGCGATAATAATTTATTCAGCATCTTCTAGCGCCACTTTCATGTCTCGTGGTGATAACAACTAATGACACTGTCGTGCTATTTAAATTTGTATTTACCTGAACACCGCGTTCATAACACGGCGATGGGGTGCTGATAACGGCAGCCTGATAGAATTTATTATTCATGCCCTAATTATATGTGTTAATCTACCATAAAACTACGAAATTCATGAAATATCTCGTTTTTTCAAACAGGGTTGTTGAACAAGTAGGCCTACGTTTGTCGTGTAACATGCATGCAAACATTAGTTTTAACCCGTTTATGTGTCCAAACAAAATTTGAAAGCGTAGTGCATAACAAAGCAAATACTGAAATCATTTATAACAATAACACTGAAAAAGTAAAAGACAATTAATTTGCTAGAGAGGTGTGGCTGCAACCCTTTGCTCCTCAGGGTCCCAGAGTAATACAGCAAGAAGAAACAAAAAAGCTATGAACCTGGGCTTCAAGTCTATCTATAGTATGACCTTCGTTTAATCAGATATGCACTAAACTATATTATCATCAATATTGACTGCTTTAAAGTGTCCGTAACACAAGCTTACTTACCTGGAGAGGTGAAAGGTCATCATCCCAACGGTTACCAATAGAAGCATCCCCCAAACTATTTTCACCGTATAGCTGTTTGCCGCGTTGATCACATTGACGCCATTCATGGAGGCGGTCTCGGCATACCTTGAGAACACATGCCGGATGTTATAGCTGAACGAAGTCTTTACATCAGGTTTGGCTATATCGGGAAAAGCATTGTTTTTTCTTTCTGTGTTGGGGAAATCATTCGGCGCGATCTTTGCATGACAAAAAGAAAATACTGTTAAATAATAAATATTTAGTAAAAACAACATTTGAATTAATACACGCAGTTAAAACACGTTCTAGGATTTTAAATCTTGAATTACGATTTTTTGTCACTATAATAAAATGATATATTATGACCTACCATATAATTAATCATGTAGTAACTAAACAGATTTCTGGTATTAAATTAAAGAATATAAAAAATGAATCAAACAAAGACTACTTTACCTTTATAGTGTCTTTCATTTTTAATGTTCGCCGTTTCCTAATGTTGCGAAAGGCTTGTTAATGATCTTTTAAAAAAATATACATTCAAGAAAGTATGTATAAGTCGATCGGGGCGAATTGTTAAAATATACATTTACATTACTGTACAAAGAGAATAATTATCTAAAACACTAACAGTTTATCTATACCATTTACCAATCTCAACTAGGTCCAAATTATGCTACCAACAATCTATACTTTCTCAAATGTTCACAGCCTCCAGTGCTCCCTATATTTAACAAAACTACCTACAGAGTCTCCATTACATCTGATCTTATGTACATCCAATAGCCACCCCCTCCAACTTACATTTCCCCACATCTTATATGCTATTAATTTTCACGACATTTATTCTTCATTACCTCCAATCTCACTAGTTTAAATATCTACTTATTCATATATCAACTTTTCTCCAATATTCACAACCTGCAACTACAATTTCTTAGTATCACTAGAACCTCAACCTTTTTCTACCACAACCTTCTACTGTTTGAACCTGCACCACCTTCAACAACCACCGCTTCCTCTAACTACTTCTAAATTCTAGTACCATCAACATCTACTAACTCCAACAACTGCTACTTCCTGTCTTCAATAACTACAGCCTTCTCATACGTACACCCCACAGCAGCAAGTTTAAACAAAATCTGTCATTTCATGTCAAAATAGATTTATGGGACGCTTATGCAAAATCAGCTTTAACAAATCAGAAAAACGTTTTCGCCTTAGTGTATTCAGAACTATTTCTATTTCGTATGGTTTTGACTGAAAGAAAAATAAATAATTACTCAAGACGAGTGTCGTAGCGAGGCCGGGTGTCGCCCGGTGTGGGACCTAATGGTGTCAAACCCCCCCCCCCCCCCCTCTCAGAAAAAGACCTGTTTATACATATATTAGCGTACCCGTCCCCGCGCGTTGCCGCGGCAATAGAAGAAAGTCCGTTCGTTACCAATCCTATATTCTTAGACGCGTGAACTTGTTTTGTAAAAGTGAATTATTTAAATGTAAACAATGCCTGCGCTTGGATCTTAATATCGGGACACGGGCTTACCTACACTACCGCATGAAAACCTTGAGTGCACATTAATCACTCACCGAAATAATGAGGTACAACACACTTCGGTGACCGCCCATGCGTCAGGGACTTAGAGGGGCGCTCTCAGGAGCCCCCCTCCTCCCGTTAACACTACCGCATAGGCGCAGCGTCGTGCCCCTAGCTACTTAAAACCAAGAGTGCCAAAAAGCATCCTGTTAACAATGATGTAGATTTCGTCATTCGCTAAAGTGACAGAAATGAACTCAATTTTGTCTTTAACACGTAAAAAAATTATTTGACGTGTTTTAATCATCAATAAGACTAATGCAATATGTTAGCGTTAATAATGGTCTATTATTAGATGCTCGATCTCAATTTCTAATTGGATTGTCTAAAAATAGATGATAATTGCATCATTCGCCAAGTGACGAAACTGTTTGGATTTGTTTACGGACCAAATTAAACATCCCAGTTAATAATCTTAACGTGGTTAGTTTTTTTTTATTATTAAAATAAAACATATTACATGTCACTCAGCGGCCCATGTGAGGCTTTGGGGGCCGAAACAGAAATTTTTATTTGCAGCCGAATCGCACCCTACCAGGGCGCCGGAGGACACGCCTGATTCAATTTAGTGAGCGTTTGTAACGCCCCATCCTATCCATTGTCTATCACACTGTTTAGACCAAACGTATTCGCAATAGCGCTTACGGGAAAGACTAGGGTGCCAAACCGCAACCTGCCGGGAAGCCGCCCATGCAAAATTAAATCCCCCCAAATTCCACCCCCACCCCCTCCCAGCCCAGCAAACTTCTAGGGAGTATTTATCAACTCCCTAAAATTTTATGGCACCCGGATAAACTGTGTCGAACCGCAATCGTCTCTTATTTTTATATAACATAAATAGAGAAAAATCCCATCATCCCGTGGCGCCGCCCTTGCGAAATTCAAAAAATTAAGATTTTTTTTTTACAGAAAACTTAACTGAACAGTTCTAATTAACTACCCAAAGTTTGATGGCGATCGGATTGACGGTGTAAAACCGCAATCGACTTTTATTTTTATATAGAGAAACAAACAAATCGCGCCCTGTTGGGGCGCCACCCCTGCCCTTTTGAAAAAAAAATCCGCAGAATCCTCCCCAGAAATATTCTTAGCAACTTCCCAATGTTTTAGGCGATTGTGTGAATAGTGTCACTGCAATTCACTTTTATTATTTTTCATACCACATGTAGAGAAAAATCGCAACCTCCTGTGGCGCCGCCCTTGAGAAATTAAAAATGACTTTTTTTACACAACCCTTCTCTGTAGTCTAATGGCTATCGGATGAACGGTGTCAAACCAAAATCAACGTTTATTTTTATATACCGTATATAGAGAAAAATCGCACCCTCCTTGCGACATTAAAAATGATTTTTTTTTTAAAGAACAGCAACTTACAGCTTGTTTTCTAGCGTCTCCCAAAAGAGAATTATATATATATATAGATTGGTGACATCTCTTCCTATTTTGCCTGATTGGATTTATTTGTGCGCACAGTCCTCTTATTATTATTTTTATAATTTTTATTCTGTATCGTAAGTCATTGATTTTGGTGTCACCCCCATACTGTCGTTTATTCAATTATCTGTCAATCAAAATACTAAACATGCCTTTATTCCTCTATAAATTCCTAGTTGGTGACATTTCCCCTCCCCCATTGGATGATAGTTTAAGTGTGCACAGTTAATGGTAAAGATGGTTATCTATAGTCAGTTATTAATACAAGTGGATTCACTCTTATTAATCATTAATTGAACGGGCATAAAAACATTTTTCTTCTATATATTTTGCAATTTTTTTGCCATGGTTTAACCCCCTAAATCGTGTCACCATGTGCGGTCTGCACCATCCCCCACCACCCTCGCAACGCCTCTGCTCAAGAGGTAATATCAACATTATTGTCGAAGTTACAAGTAAAAAATTGAAACTCAGTACATATGATTTATTTTTCGTTTACTATAAATCCGAATACTTTAGCCGATGATATTTTACTAAAGAATAATCATTTGATACAAACATCAAAGTTTAAACGATTCATTTATACAAGAAATGATTACATATTTTAATTAATGTATAGACTTACGTAGCTATAACCTTAAGGTTTCCATTATGTACGTGCCGAAGATGACGTTTTAAAACACACGAAACGGTCTGACGATTATAACTGAGACAACTCAAGTGAACAATCACCCTGTAATGTATTGATTTGATCACACGTGAACCAGCGGTGACAGAGGCTGTGGGTTGTCGGCAGCAGATCTTTGGAACAATACAACTCCAGGGCGACGAAACAAATAGACACTTTTATCAGATATTCTCTTTTTACTTCAGCACAATTAATTGCATTAATAACTTATAACATAATGCGTCGTTAAACTCAGTGAGACATCATGCGGCACGAGAGATGATGCGTAGAGAGGACGGGAGGGGGTGACGTCGACGTTAGCAAATGCAAGTTGACTAATGGGACAAAATATTTTGTCAATTAAAAATTCCGACAAGTTGTGAGGCTAAATCAAATGGAAAATTCGACATGTGGGTTTTTGTTGTATTACATTTGATCATCTTCATTATTCAACATTTGTTTGAAATTATTTAATGTGTTTTACGTCCATTTAAAAAAAACGGTACATCGGGGGACCAAACTTTTTATTAGTTTGATTTTGTTTAGGAAAAAAAATATTAGCTTGGATTGATACAGTGAAATGAGGTCAATAAACACGGATATATTAAATACTGCCCTTTATATATTTTTGGCACCCCGTCAAAAGAGCGCACGACAAAAAAGCGCCGACATAAGAGCGCAGACAAAAGAGCGCCGACATAAGAGCGCCGACATAAGAGCGCACTAATTTCCCAACAAAAAAAGAGCGCCGACATAAGAGCGCAAACTAAAGATCGAAAACCATAGTTAATGGTTAATAAAAATTAACTCAGATCAGAAGGCATAGTTTGATGTTAACTCTTTATTGTTTCATTAAAAAACTAATTGTTCAGTTTCTTTAACTAAAAAACTGATAAAATCAACGTGAAGTCCAATTATTCAAAACGCAATCTAATAACACATACACAGATTTTAAATGTTAGGCCTAAATTTAGAATAAAAACTGAAATGAAATGTAACAAAATGAAAATATATTTCAAATGAATAAAACGTTTCTTTATAGTTGCATTTATATTGCTAAGTTGTAGCTATACCTCGTATTGAATAATTAGCATAGGTTGAAGCAATCCCCTGCAATCTTCGGTTCAGCTGAACATAATTGTTCTTTGAAGCTTCTGGTTGATTATCTCCAGCTAGATGACGTTCCAGTTCGATTTCGATGTGATCTTGTTCCAGACAAAACTTGTTGATCAATTTATAAACAACAGGATGGTTTCTCCTTCGCCTCCCTATGTAGTGTCCTGCCGATGATGACAGAACAACATCGTTCAGCATTTTCATCCACCCTTGGCAGCCATTGTTCTTGCAGCATGTCGTACTTCCATCAGCATTTGCTCTGTCCTTTCCACATCTGTAGCCTTCGGCCAGTATAATAACCTTCCCTTTCTGTGATTCGATCTTCTCCATGTTACTTGGGTTAGAAATATTTTCAAACTGTATTCATAGCATATTCCACATAATATATAAATAAACACATGTTGTTTTATCGTACCGCCGATTGTTTAATTAAAACAAGTGTTAACCATGTCATATTCGTTTAGCGTACAACATGTGTTTTTTTTAATTGGCTGCGCTCTTATGTCGGCGCTCTTTTGTCTGCGCTCTTATGTCGGCGCTCTTATGTCGGCGCTCTTTTGTCTGCCCTCTTATGTCGGCGCTCTTTTGTCGTGCGCTCTTTTGACGGGTTTATTTATTATTATTTTTAATCAAGAAAAGATTAGAAGCCGCTCCTAAATGTCCTCTATGTTTACTTCGATCTTTCAGTTTCCAGACAAGCTGATGGTATTAAAGTCGCTCACAAAATCGAATCAGGAACTTCCGCCGGCGCTCCATCAGGGTTTAATTTGGCACCCTGGGCTATCATGTGAGCGCTATGGTGCATATGTTTGTTCTAAACAGTACGATAGACTATCGATAAGAGTAGTTACTATAGTTTTTAACTAAATCGAATCCGGGCGGGTTATATTGCGCTGACGGCCTTTCCGTGAGCGCTATGGTGCATACGTTTGTTTTATACAGTGCGATAGGCTACGAATATACTATGGATAACAAGGGTTACTGAAGTCATTTACTAAATCGAATTGATAGCATCCTCTGGCGCCCCAACAGAGTGTTATTTGGGGCCCCGGGCCTTTCCGTGTTCGCTATGGCGCCTACGTTTGTTTAAGTGAGTGCAAAAGTGTTTAAATAAGTTATGAAATTATAGTCGTTTACTAAGTTGAATCCGGCGGTTCCTGCGGTGCCCCTAAAATGTGCGATATGGTGCCCCGTACTAGACTGTGGGCACTTTCCGTTCGTGTTTGTATTTAAGTTTGTGTTTATGTTCACGTTTACTTTAGCATTATTTTGAGTTATTGTTCGCGTTTTGGTTTGCGTTTGAGTTTCTATTTGTATTTACATTTGTGTTTGTGTTTTGTTTGTGTTGCTTTTGTGGTTGTGTTTTCTTTACAAATTTATTGTACAGTTTTACTTAAATTTAAAGTCTGTTTTGCAATAATTTATTATGTAAATGGGAAAATTAAAACATTTAATAGCGTTTTTAGAGTTTGAATGTTTGGATGCAAATACTTCTTCACTGAACACCAAGAATACATTTGTAAGTGTAAAGTACATTTACGAAACCTAGGTAGATGAAGTAGAGTTCACCTTTTTAGCGACATATGAAGTGATAGTGTAGTGAACACTACACCCAGCAATAGTGTAGTGAACATTACACCCAGCAATAGTGTAGTGAACACTACACCCAGCAATAGTGTAGTGAACACTACACCCAGCAATAGTGTAGTGAACACTACACCCAGCAATAGTGTAGTGAACACTACACCCAGCAATAGTGTAGTGAACACTACACCCAGCAATAGTGTAGTGAACACTACACCCAGCAATAGTGTAGTGAACACTACACCCAGCAATAGTGTAGTGAACACTACACCCAGCAATAGTGTAGTGAACACTACACCCAGCAATAGTGTAGTGAACACTACACCCAGCAATAGTGTAGTGAACACTACACCCAGCAATAGTGTAGTGAACACTACACCCAGCAATAGTGTAGTGAACACTACACCCAGCAATAGTGTAGTGAACACTACACCCAGCAATAGTGTAGTGAACACTACACCCAGCATCATGCTTCTTAACGCGAGTCAGGTACCCATCATGGCCGTTCTTCAAACTCTTGCCAGTGAACTAAACTCGAGACTTCTGTGTTAGAAGTCGAACCGTTCGACCACGTCCTCCCTAACAATATAGACGATTTAATAAAGGATGTTATGCAACAGTAGTGCACTGTGCGAGAGTTCTGATTTTTAGGGAGATTTGTTACTGGTGGTGTCGATAGAAATACGAGAAGGTAACGTAAAATACGTTTTAAACCTTGTAGAAACAAAGCCCACATGGAAAATTACCTTAATAATTTTATGGTTATTTAAGGTATGGATATTTTTTTTCTACTTTTTTTTTAATGCTGGACGTAAATTAACAACGACTAATTATTTACTAATTATGTGGCAATTGTAACCAGACCTTTACAGGTAGATAACCACTAGAAAACTACTCAGTTACTTCTCATTTACAAATACAAACATAAGTAATCAACGATACATGGGTATGAAATGTGCAGATCAAAATGTATTAAAAATTATGTAGTTAAAATCAACAATATTATAAAGCTTCAGTACATCACGTGCTTACGTGTGTTATTGACTAAATTAATACAAAAAAGTGCAATAAAAATCACGTAGACTTTCAAAGATTTTCTTTCAATACATATACACAGATTTTACAGCACCTTCATATAGAAGATGGCTACGTGTATTGCGTAATATACACACTAGTGAAGGTCATGGCCACTTAAACTTTCAGGTGAACCCACACTACAGGTAGATTCTACGATAGCCCGGGTCCTTACTCAAGCTAGTCCTTCCATTTGTTAGCATACGGCACTGCTTTTGAATAGCGTCACTCTACCGACTGTAGAGAGCAAAGGGAGGCTGGTACTACTTGTTTAAGTATTAATTTGGTAGTTTTTAATGAAACAAATATTTTTAAATGTCTTATATACTTAAGATTTACTAAAGATTTAATAAAAATGTGTGGAGTGTAAAGGAAAACTTCGTTGCATCAGTTTGGTGTGTCTGGCTTTCTTTTTCGACGTGTAACATTTTTAAAAACTTCTTGGCTTTAATATTATGGCATAATTTATGTTACACTAGTTGTTTTTTTTAATCATTGATTTTTTCTTTAATTGTTTGAAAATAAATCGATTACATACACGTATAATGTTAAATAAAATGTGTGCTTTAACATTTAGTAAGGGCACTTATAAAAAAGCAGCGTTAAATAAGACTTAGAGAATTTAGCAGCCGGCTTAAATATAGCAGAATTAACCATCTGGAGTTTCAAACTTATATACATTTGCTTCTTGGTATGCTTAATTTTTATTTATTTTTTTTGCATTATACTGGATTTTACTTTTTATGTTTTAATATATTCTAAATATTTTGTGATTGCTGTTTAATACAATTATTTTTTCATTATATTTTTAATATCACTTTTCTGGTATATATTACATTTACCTGTGTATGTTTGTGAGAATTAAAATTTGGGGGCACAATTACTGTATATTAAAATACAAAGACAATTACGTTTAGAACTCACTTTTAAAATATTATATGTATATTATTTGTCAATTGTTTATATGTGTATGTGAGGACATTAGTGATATCATAAAAAAATTTCAAAAATAAAATAAAATCAATAGAGAGGAATTTTTGCTTGGAACTTGACTGATTACAAAACACGGGATAAATCCTCAAGCTGAAATCATACTAAATAGATTAAACGAAGTCTCCTAAACTCAGCGACCTTAAATATTGAATAGATGAAAATATTGAAAAAAAATTATGACACTTCCTCGTACAGAGAGCCGTCATTATTGCAGTGTTTTACTTTCTTAAGTCGTTATTTCGTTTCTCCATTTCTCACTACATCTAAGGATAAAACGCTTTATTTATCTGCTGAGTTTTTTTATACGAGATATACAATGTTAAAAAGATAAAACTAGGTTTGTCCAGATACATATAGATAAGTCATTTTATTTGTGAAATCAACTTTAAAAAATATACAATTACGTGTAATAAAATAAATATAAAACAAGTATAGGTAGTTAACAAAGTTAAACTTGAAGGGTATAGAAAGCCATTAAAGGTGTGAATGTGCTCTAGGTATTTCTCCACATGTGGGTGGCCACTAGTGCTATAATATCAACGATGAGATGTAGGATCTCAAACAGGCTCAGTAGAGACAAGCCTATCCACAGTCCAATGGTACCACCCACGTCAGAAAACAACTGGATTATCTGGATTTTAGAGAACATTTAGAAACATTAAGTTACATTTATATTTACAAGTGGCAACACGATTTGTTCTAAGTAATGCTAACATGACAATACATTAGAAACAGAAGTATTTTTTTTTTTATAACCCCATCGCCCATATTGAAAAAATAAATTGAGATATTTTTTAATATGATGTATCGAGACAAACTTTAAGTCTATACCTCGTAGTCAGGTTGTTCAGATATTTTCTCATAATTCAAATCTTCAAAGTAAATGTTGAGCTTCAGAAAGTCCCATCTGTGGAGTTATGTTATTTTTTTTCAAATTATTCTTTCATATAACAACTCTTATTTCTTATTTTATGTATTTAATTTAGCCTACGTTATAGTCCAAGAGATATATTACCCACTTCCTTATTTAATTTTATGCAAATGAAATAAGACCAACTCAAATATATTTAACAGATTAAAATTAAGAAATATCGGCTTGTCATTATCTTTATACGCCTATACAATTCTCTTCAAAATGGACCATGCGAGACATCACGGAAGCAAGCCGAACCGCCCCCGCCCTGGCTCTCTAGGCATATCGCTACACCTCCACCCTCACCAGTCTGGTGATCTGTGGTTCACGCCAAATGTTTACAATCGTAGAGCCTATTCGAATTAGTGAATGCTACTAGGAGCAGATAATTTAGTTTATAAACGACTTGAAACGAAGTGGAAGTAATAAGGAAGGGTGAAGATAATCGTCCTTCATGAGCTACTGATAGGGTTTTAAAGCAAAATATTTTCAGTCGCAGCTTTAGTAATGTCGAATTATCAAATGATAAATTTACTGAAAATTATAAAATAAAACAACTAAAAGCGGCGTATGCTTATGGTGCGGGTCAGCTCGTTTAACAACATTTCAAAATATTTACATTTAAGTTTATTTCTTAGTGTCATAGATTAACAAAGATTAAGCTTCGGTCATGTTGAAACATTTTAGCGACACAAATGGAATAATAAATGTTAAATTCTAAGGTGTTTAGTATTTATTTTTGTGCTATATAGTTTTATTTAAGAGGTGGGAACTTCTTCTTCGTTCTTAATTTTTAGTGTTGGAAGGGATCGAGACTTATCTGCCAGAGGGTTGAACTCGAGACTTTTTCGAATTAATCAACCATGAGCTTTTGCCGACTCGACTTCGCCTCCATCACAATTAAGGTTACGTGTCAACTGGTTATGCGCCATTGAGGCCATTTACTCCGATTTCAGCCTGCTTTTCTTTTTGGATTTGCTTCCATAGCCTTTGTTCAACCAAGAACAAACTACAAGGCAGCAGTTTTTTGATTTTTGGAGTTGTCCCTCCTAGAAGAGTTGCTGTCCCCAGCTAACGAGCCTCATCTGCCCGAGGGTTCGAACTCGAGGCTTTTCGGTTTAGCTTTACCGACTCGACCACGCCGACCCCCCGAGGTGGGAACAATATTCTCAAATATAAATATTTACATGCATCTTACTTACTGATATACATCTGTCATATCAGCACAAGCCTCATAGCGTCTAGTTTTATATATTTTCTCAAGCAAAAATTCCTAGAGATATTTTTAAAATACATCTAATAAAGTTACAACTGAAAATTGACAATATTTTTGACGTGTAAAATATAGTAAATAATATTAAGTTTTTTTTAAACAAACGTTTAACCACACTATACCCAATTGCTACATACGTTTTGTTTCTATCAGCTCGTCTATGCCCCCCCCCCTCCTCCTGAACAAAATATAATTTATATGGACAATATATACCTGTACCAGTGTCCCCCTTCCCGAAATTTTGAAATACCCCCCTCCCACCCTCGAGAAAATAGTTTGTAAAAAACACTGTAAATAAGAACACTACATTTTTTCTATTTGTAACTCACTGCTGTATCTAGGTTCGGCCAAAACCTGGAGGAAACACTTGTCACATATTCTCTTTCACTTAAATAGAAAAGCACCAAAAAGTTCGTATTTATTCAATGGAATGGACACTATAATCAAATACATAAAAAATAGTTTTAGCAGATATAAAAGAAAAGTCGTATATGTGAAATAAACAATATTATAAAATCTTACCTACAAGGACTTGAACAATCACATGTTGATTGATCGTTAGAAATATTTGACTGAAGTTCTGTAACACATTGCAGCTCTGAGAATTAGAAACAGTGCGTTAGTAGGATGAACTTGTTTAAGAAATACAATTATTAAGCTAGGTCAGCCACAAACCGGCCCGGTAGTGCAATAACAAATCGTGTATAGGCTACACATCAATACAAATATAATACAATAGCGTATCAAGAAAAAAAAAAGAATACGACTAAATACTTTTAATTTCCGATAAGGAAAAACGGTATGTGGTGATGTGAATTTTAAATAATATTACAGTGACTATTAATAGCCAACGAATGTTTCATTATTCTATAACATAGCTTTGTAAACAATTGTAGAAATTAACAATGTCATGACTGTGTTGTCTTTATTTTAATAAAAATATACTAAGGGAATCAACGCTCCGAATTTCTCAGTTCGCAAATCTTATTTTCTCGATTGTTTTTCTTTTTATAGCATATGTTTATTTAAGGAACAAGTAACCCTGATAATGCAGTCAAATGGAGACCGTTGGTAGATGTCGATAGGACTATCTCAGCACATCAATCTTGACCCTACCTGATTCCTGTGTACAGGGGGTGAGTCTGTCTGGAATCTTTATGATGTCATTCACCTCCAGGTTACTCATGTCGTAACAGTTACACGTGGCCCTGACCTTGTTTTCTTGACAGATCTTCTGGCACAGCTGGGAAGCAAAAGGTGGGTCTATTTTTAGACAACAGGTTAAACATGCAGTAAATTTTCTCATAATCCAAAATGGTATATACGGTATTAGTTAACTTTTAAAAGGTTAAACATTTTATCATACTATTTTAATACACGAGATTGATTTTTCACCTAATAAAATAAAAGGAACATTTGTTAAATTCAAATATATCAAGATTAAAATATCGACAATTCATTACTGACAAGCAGAGTGCATATTATTACTTTAAAAACAAATATAAGTGGCTAAAATTGTACACATATAATGTTGTGTAATTTTAAGATGATACAGATTTTTACTGTCGAATGCAAAACTAAGCTGAAAAGCTTGTACAAAATGTAAAACAAAATAAAAACAAAATGTTACTTACTATTTATTTGACGTTTATATCTATAATATGTCTGACTTACATTTCTTTTAAATTTGACCCCGTATTTCTTCTTAAACTCAGTGTCCTGATTGCAATTGCCGTAGGGCCAATCAAGACGCTCAATAGATAACTTGTAAATACGAAAATGTTATTAGCTATTTATCTATATAGAAATTTCTAGTTAATCTATTAATATTTGATTATATATATATATATATATATATATATATATATATATATATATATATATATATATATATATATTAATTAAGGATTTTTACATAGTAAAAAAAAGAAAAAAAGCCATTGTCCATTAGACATCAGCTAAGCATAAAAACTCGAGTAAATTTTAAAATTATTTTTTCTTTAATTCGTGCACGTTTTGAGTTATTTACAAAACTTGTGCTTGATAGTTGTTACATTATGTTACTGATTGTATAGCACTGTTTATATATATATATATATATATATATATATATATATATATATATATATATATATATATATATATATATATATATATAATATTTTGTTAATGAATACTATGTTAGAACTATTGTAAATTGAATCGTCAAAATATGTAACATTTTATGGTAGGTATTATTATAAGAGCGATCCTTATACGTTTTAAGAGGATAAATGACTATTAATTTTTAGATAGTTTGATGAAATCTAAATATTTTAAGTTTTAAATATGTCTTCTAAAATAGTTATTAGTTATTAGGTAACTCTAAAATTTAGAGTCTATATAACGTGAAAACCTGTTTTATTCCTATCATGGTTTGAGCCCCTGATGCTATAGCAATCCCTTCTTCGTCAGGGAAAGGGACTGTCCCCTGCTCGTGTATCACCAGCTGGGCACCCTCACCACTGGTGATACCTGGTAGATATTCCTCCGTCTCCAGAAATAAAACTAGCTCCAGACCTAGACAAAGCGATGATGTGTAAGTAGATTACTTCAATATAGATGCACACCGTTTACATCATTAGGGAAAACATCGTAATAAACCACACAATATCCATTAACGGTAAAGGCAAAGGTTTTTAGACAAGATCAAAGCATTTACCCCCGTCCGGTCCTTTTCTGTTGCTGTAAAACTTTTTCTTCTGTAGTGTGTAGCAGTTCCCGTATTTTGCCGAGTAGGATCGTTTAAAATCTCTGCAGACACAATCCGCATTGCAAACAAAGCATAAGTTGATTTTTTTCTCATGATGTAACTATCTAAATGAATGTTCTTTTCTTAGCTAGAATCATGATCTTGTGTAAAGACATTTTCGTTATTAAATACTTAAAAGAATATATGTAAAAATACTTCTGTGGTAACTGTGTAAATATTATCATTTTGCAATCGAGCTTGCATGTCAATGTTTGATAAGTAAGAAAGTGTGGACGTAGATGACATTAATTGTATGCTTCACAAGCTTTGTCTAGATCATTTCGTCATTGTGTTATAAAGACGTAGAGGACATTACTAGAACTTATCTACTCATTGCCAGTATTTTTATATTAGAACACTTCGATTTCAACAAAGCAGTGTTGAAATAAATCAGAGTTTATTCCAGGCATCTCTTCAGGGGCGGAGTCCCCCCCCCCTGCCTTGTAGAAAGTCTACCAGCCCCCCCCCCCCCAAACAAAATGGAATTTATATACAAAATATATACTTTTAACATTGTCCGCCCCCTCCCCCCCCCCCCCAAAAAAAATTCAAGTGCACCCCTGAGAAAAAAAGTCTAGAAGAAACACTGGTTGAGATCAGTGTGCATAATATGTAACTAAAGTGGTGTCCAGAAGTAGAAATATTCCATAACAAAACTTACTTTCCTTGACATACTTTCCCGGCAAACGAGCACTGCATCAGCATCGAGCTAATCTGATGGCCGAGCTTAGCACGAGTCGATCTGTAGGACAATCAATCAACAATTGTGTATGAACAAAGGTAGTATGTAGTCGATATGTAGCTAATTTGCATAATTAATTGTATACATATATATATATATATATATATATATATATATATATATATATATATATATATATATATATATATATATATATATATATATGTATGTATGTATATATGTATATATATATATGTATATATATGTATATATGTATATATATATGTATATATATATATATATATATATATATATATATATATATATATATATATATATATATATATATATATATATACCTATATATGCGCTAAATATACATAAACTTGTATATGGATACAATATATTTAAATAATATTAACACAAAATTAACTAGAGGTAGAGTTTGGTTATAATAATGTTAATCTCTACTTAGCTAACTGAACTAACTTGTTTAATTTGTTGAACTCCAAAAAGTACCTATCCACATTGTGTGAGAAATTTGACTGATAAGCAATCTTTGCGAGCTCTTCCTTTAACCGGCAATGAAGAGAAAATAACATTTTTCCAGGTAACATAGCAACCCCAGAAATGCATTGGCAATAAGCATAAATCTACCAACCTTTTGTATAAATAATAAACAACCAAAAACAAACTAAATACAAATTATACCATTTTCAATTTTAGAGGGTATACAAATCTTGATCATCAAAACTTTATTTCTAACAAAGATATTCATGTCTATAAATATAGGTATACATTTATATATTGAAATAAAAAGCCATTTGTATATAAAAGGATTACCAAATTGTACACATCGTTCTCTGTGTCCGAATCATCCGAAGGATACCTTTAACAAGAACATGGACAATTGTTAATCAATGTTCGAACCGTGTAGACCTACCTAAATCGTTGTCGTTTTGAAAATAGTTCTCGGCTTTTTATAAGTTTACTGTTTTTAGCATGTAATACAACTCAATTTGAGCCAACTTCTAATACAGCTATTTCATTTTATCTCGATATATAGAACGTATCAGTTTACTTAAATCTTGTTTGTAGTATGCCTAATAAAAACAAACCACAGTAACCAGAACAGTAAATACACTACCAGTTTGATGAATTATCCTCGTAATTTTCATCACTGCTGCTTTTCTGGTAAATATTGTTATCAATACCAGATACGTTTTCGTGTGATGTATTGAAGTCAATTTTGGAAAGAATGTCTCTCATCTCCTGAGTTACGAGCTCTGTCTGTTAATTTTACAGATATTACCATCACAATATGTAGAAAAAATTGTTGTGATAATTTAAAAATAAAGAAAGCGTCGTAGGATATAATGTATGACTTCTAATCCGAAAGTCTCAAGTTCGAATTACGATTTCGAGTCTGTTTGACGTCCACCCAGCTTTAATAAGTAAATGTATCACGTTATATATAATTTATAAATTACATTCTATTAAATTTCATTAAATTTATTCTGTTTTGTGTTTAGTTCAAATATTAAACTTAGGTTTCTCAAAGTGTAGTAAGAGTAATTTTGGTACTGACTAATTGTATCTTTAGTGTTCATTTAAGTTTCAGGTTTAAGTATGGTTTGAGCAGATATTTAGAATCTTGCTACTGTGTGTGTTTAATGCTTGTATGTGTTGATCTGTAGTTGTTGCGTTTTATAATTTTAAAAAATTATAAAAGAAACGTTTTAATAACAAGCTTTTATGCAATAATGTACTAAAAAGTAGAAAATAAATTATTTTTTTAAAACAAATATCAACATACACTACTATTTAAATAAGTTTAAAGAAAAGCGTGGGTCACTTTATTACCTATTGGATACTTTAGTATTATTTAGGAAGAGACCCACGCTTTTCTTTATAGTGGTTGAAATAGTAGTGTATCATTATATATTTAAAGACAATCATTCTTTTTTTTTACTATTTAGTGCATTACTAGCCGTCAGTACGCGTGAATTACAGACCTAATTTTTTAATGTTATACGTATTTGGAAAAAAAATAATTTATAAAATAGTTATTGGTCAAAACGCAATAATACGCGTTGATATTTTAGTGATAAAGCAAAGAAATAACTAAATAGCGAAAAATCTGGCATACTTAAAATAACAAAGGCTACCAATACTAAACAAAAAATAAAAATATGCATTATTCGTCAACACAACACCATATTAAATACACACACTGATTTAGATACTTAAATGATTCCGTTAAATACCGACTGTTCAATGGTATTTATGTTGTTTTTATTAAAGTAATTTGTATTACTTTGGCAGAGAAAGTTATATACATTTCATAGCGTTGGGCATACGTCTTGACAAGTCGATCTATAGATGTAAGTAAAATTTAAATAAAATAGATCCTTTCTTCATATTCTAAAATTGGATGATGACCCCATTAGTTTTGTGTACTTTCCGAGGTTTACCCTTGTGACATGTGACGTCATTGTTTTTTGCGTTCTTGTCACAACAATAAACACTTTGCGGCTGCATAGTAAAAAATCTGTTTCTACATTTGAATATTCGTTTATATTTTATTACCTACCTTCTTTAAATAAAATTTAGTTTATACATTTAAAACATCCACCATTTTATTTTCAACAAAAGTCCGTATCTTTTAGTTTACCATATATCGATGAACATACTGATCACATAACCTAACAATATTGCGGACCGAGAGAGAGAGAGAGAGAGAAGTGCGCACATTGTCTTTTATATATAGGGTTTACATAAAAGATGTTATTAAAACGTTTTCCTTTTTTTTCTGAACTTTAAATTTTTTAGTTACAATAGATTTGCATGACTAAAAAATACTGCGCACTTAAGAAAGCGCGTATAATTTTGCGGAATAATTGGGTAACACAGCCTACTAATTTAGACACAACTTAATTAATTCATAAAAAAACTTAATTAGGCATCCAATTAAGTCAAATTTAGTGTCAGATTATATTGTTTTCATGTCTTGACCCAGATACCGAATCTGTCAGTCAAAAGTGCCCGAATTTTCACTCGGGCTTTTTGATCTATACTGATGACAGGCAGAGACACAGAAGTTAAATAAAAGCTTGTAAAAACATTCACGTGTACAAACTTTATAGTCTCGCGAAATCTCAAGGTTAACAATAACATAAGAAATGTATCATTACTGGTAATGGCTATGAGCGACTCCTAAAAGAGAACAGAGTGTATATATATATATATATATATATATATATATATATATATATATATATATATATATATATATATATATATATATATATATATTTATATGTAATGTTTGTATTTAAGATTGTGTTTATGTTCTGCGTTATTGTTTGCGTTTAGGTTTGAGTTTGTGTTTGCGTTTGTATTTGTGTTTGCGATGGTGTTTGTGTGTTTGTTTGGGTTTATGTTTTGGTTTGTATTTGTGTTTGTGTTTTTTGCCGGGACAGCGGGTATATATATATGTATATATATATATATATATATATATATATATATATATATATATATATATATATATATATATATATATATATATATATATATATATACACATACATACATACATATATATATATATATATATATATATATATATATATATATATATATATATATATATATATATATATATATATATATATATTTATATACATATACATATATATATATATATATATATATATATATATATATATATATGTATATGTATGTATGTATTGTATATATATATATATATATTATATATATATATATATATATATATATATATATATATATATATATATATATATATAT